>NC_043979.1:22577780-22877780 GCF_902148855.1 Sphaeramia orbicularis
AAAGATCAAATACCAGACAATAGGCACAGTATATAAACAAAACAAAATACTGACCTATTTAAACAAACATATCTGCCAGTTTTTCCAGGCTTTACAAACAAATAATGCTAATTTAAATATATTTGAACTAAACAACCATTTCATCTTGTCATCATCAGTGCTCCAGAACAGATCAGGATTTTGGATAAAAATGTCATCAAACAAAGAGGCTCTCAGTTTATCATATAGAGGACAATACAAAAGAAAATGTGATTCATTTTCCACTTCCCCCAAATCACACAGTCCACAAAGTCTGTTTTCTTCTGGGGTTTGGGTAAATCTCTGTTTCTAAGGCCAAGGGAAGGATTCCTGTACGCAGCTGAGCAATTAGGGACCTTTGGTTCCTGGTCAAATTTGCGCTGACATAAAACTCTGATTTATATATATTTTTTAGTTGAATGTGTGTCCGCAGCTTCGGTTTAGTCAAGATCCCATTCACCCATTTTTCTTCAAAAGCAGACATTAGGTTAGCTCTGATCTTGTTAATGCTACATGAAAGGTTGTTGTGAAATATACAGAGTGGAGAAGAAAAATTTACAATATTTTGAGGCAGGGATTGAAAGACAGTGTATGACCAATTAGTTTATTGAAAGTCATGAGAATTTATTTGCCACAAGAAAATTTACATCATAGAAAATGTTTTTATTCTATGTGTCCTCCTTCTTTCTTAATAACTGCCTTCACACGCTTCCTGAAACTTGCGCAAGTGTTCCTCAAATATTCGGGTGACAACTTCTCCCATTCTTCTTTAATAGTATCTTCCAGACTTTCTCGTAATAGTTTTGCTCATAGTCATTCTCTTCTTTCCATTATAAACAGTCTTTATGGACACCAACTATTTTTGAAATCTCCTTTGGTGTGACGAGTGCATTCAGCAAATCACACACTCTTTGACGTTTGCTTTCCTGATTACTCATATGGGCAAAAGTTTCTGAAAAGGTATGGATAATAGTGTTAGGTATGATTATGACATCAATATATGTTTGGTTTCAAAACAATTGACGCAGTGCCTGCTGAGAAAAAACAACTAAATGTTCATTGTAAATTTTGCTTCCCCACCCTGTATATTGTAGTTGTGCTTCCGCAAAGACAGCTCTGAGCTCTGCCGCCCAAGGGGACCTTGTCGTACCCCAGCCAAATACTTTTTTGGTTATTCGATTATCTGGCATATTAATAAATCGATTCCATAATCTAACTATTTCACATTTTCTTTGAATTGCACCAGGAACCCAACCCATGTCACCCAGATAATAATCAAAATCACTAACACAATAGCTATGGCATCGTACTGCCAAAAACAGTGCTTTTATTTATTCCATGTTTTCTTTTCTGTCTGTTTTAGTCACATGATACACACAGGAGTTCGTACTTGATTGCATAACCATTGTTTCTGATGACTTTTGATGGTCTGATAATTTTTCCTGTGACTATATGCCAACACTTCTGATGATTTCTGATGGTCACTGAGTTTAAGTTTTTTGCTAACTTCCATTGAAAAGACATTTGATCAATGGTAACCATGTTTAATACTGAATTTATATATGTATAGATGTACACACAAGAGTTAGTACTTGATTGCATAAACATTGTTTTTGATGACTTTTGATGATCTAATAATTTTTTCTGCGACTGTATGTAGTTACTGACAGTTGTGTTTTTGATCCATGTTTCTCACCTTATGAAGCATAATTGCTAAAATGATGGCCAGTAGCAGCAGAGCAATGGCTGCCATCACTACAATGAACCACAGCTCCCTGGTGATGGGCTGGTCGTCCTGACCTCCCTCAGCCCGCTCACCTCCTCCTCCTCCCCCTCCTCTTCCTCCTGCTCCCCCAGGAGGAGGGGGACGTGGTGGATCTGGATAGTACGACAACAATGAAAACTCTATGATCAGTGTCACATTATCATTCATTATCACAGTTTTAATCCTACCTAATACAATTTTTTATTTTCAGATTTTTACTTTTAACCCTTTATTGGGTAAGTGACTATTTTTGGTCATTTTTGCATGCATTACAAGACAGTGACAGCAACAGTTACAGTGAGGACATGGTGGTCTACAGGGTCTGTAAGGTCCACCTCTGCATGAACAGTGAGTGTACCTGCTTTGTTAGGTACCATGAAGTAATGGTACTAATGTAAGGAATTATGTTCAAAGGGAGAATGTGTGTATTGACAGGTGTCTGGATCAGCACTTAAACTGCAAAAATCCAAATCTTACCAAGTGTATTTTTCTGATCTCTAGTCAAAATATCTCATCACACTTAAAATAAGACATAATCACCTAAAAAGTAACTTGTCAGTAAGATATAAGAACTTATTTTTAGACGATAGACCTTGAAAATCTTATTTCTAGAAATCTTACTAAGATCATTTTCACTTGTTCCATCGGCAGATTTTTTTTTTTTGCTTAATTCAGGATTTTTTTTTATTTTTTATTATAATTCAAGCAAAAAAAATCTGCAAATGGAACAAGTGAAAATTATCTTGGTAAGATTTCTTGCAATAAAATTTTAAGATCTATAGTCTAAAAATAAGTTCTTACATCTCACTGAAAAGTTACTCTTTAAGTGATTATGTCGTATTTTAGGTGTGATGAGATATTTTGACTAGAAATGAGAAAAATACACTTGGTAAGATTTAGATTTTTGCAGTGTATGTTGTAATGCTCCAAAAGTAATGTTCTAAAATACAATCTTCTTTTAGTCTTTTATGTGTGTTTTTCTTGTATTTTTTTTTTATAATTACTTCTTGGATTTTATTTATTTTTTATTTTTTCCCCACTTACGAGTAAGGAACCAAATATGGTAACTTCACTGACCTTGATTTTTGGTTGAAATTTTGAACTCCAGAGTATTTCTATAAAGGGTTAATCATGTGTCATCCGTAAAGTATATGAGGCCATCCTTATCTAAACTCCAGTTTGCCTTCTCATCTGTTTATTCAATACTTAACCTACTTCTCTAAAAGTCTAATTTTTCATGAACGTCAAACCTCTTTTGTTCCACCTGTTTAGACTTTTACTTTCTGCTCCCATCTTTGCAGTAATAAATACAAGTCATCACTGTCTGAGAAAGAAAGGCGATCACACATGAACTGTAGAGGAGATAACACTGTAACTGGAGACATACTTGCTTGCACGCCCTAGTTTCTATCCTGCAGATAGCGCTGCATTCCTTAATCAGCCAATTTCATTAATTTATATTTCCCGAGCAGCATCCTGCAGTCTCTGGATATTTACCAGTAGATTCTACACTATATTTGGAGGCCCTGAAGTCAACAACGTGCTGTAACCATGATATTATTTAACGCCTCTTTCCAGTGCTGCTTCAGGAAAAGCTCTTGAGCCACAAATAGAAACCTATTTGTGCTCAAGATGGAGTTTAAAAAAAATGTGTTTGCACCGTGACAGTAAGAGAAAAATACATCCCAAGGAGTGCTGTTGGATAAAAAAAAAAAAAAAGTAAAGAGAGAGGGAGAAGTTTGTCCACAGCCAGACTCACCAGTGGTGGGGTCCGTGGTTGGGCCTGTGGAGGGGGTGCTGGCAGCCCCTCGCTGTGAGAGGCATCGATCAGCAGGGCAAGGACCTGCTCTCAGGCCTTTAGGAGCACACCTGTCGCCCCATCAATATTTCACACCTGATACTTCACATGCTCTTTTCAGCAACGACGGAGATGAGATGAAACGTAACCAGAAAAAAAAACAAAAAAAACCCACACAACTCCACAATGTCAGAATGTCATCGCTCGTTTCCTGTCCTCTGGCTGAATTACAGTTTCCTAGAGAGCTTGAGGATGAAACAAATCCTCAACTAATGGCGATGTGTGCTCTTCTAACCCTGTAAAACTCCCATCAACCTTCGCCTGTCTTCAGCGGTGCCATGGTAACAGTCAGGTGTCAGGTTTCAGTTTACCTGGAAAGGCATGGTAGCAGCCCATATCATCTTTAAGTATAGTGTGTTTTAAGCCTTTAAGTATCTAAAAATAAACTTGGATTAACTAATGATATGAATATTACATAAACATAAATGAGTTCACATATGTAGAGTGTGTATCCCATTCAGTTTCTATGTTTGATGACAATTTTTATGTCTAAGTTGATAAACAGATATGTTCCTATTGCACCTCTCCTTCGCTCATAAGTAGCTGGGATAGGCTCCAGTGACCCCCGTGACCCTAGTGAAGATAAAGCAGGTTCAGAAAATGAATGAATGAATGTTGCTATGGCAGAGATATAGCATTTCATGTCACTCTGGAGGAAGATATGAGGGATAAATGTGCCAAAATTATGCAACTGAGCTATAACAATGTATAATTTCATAACAGGAGAATCCACATCACTCCCATTCTTAAATCTCTCCACTGGCTCCCTGTTTTATATCGTTTTCATTTCAAAATTCTGGTGCTAACTTTCCGGGCTCTACATGGTCAGGCCCCTGCATACATTGCTCCCCTGATCCAGCCCTACAGCTCGACTCATAGCTTGAGGTCTTCAGGACAGCACCTGCTGATGGTTCCACGCACCTGTTTTAGCACACGTGGTGACAGGTCTTTTAAAGCTGTGGCACCACACATATGGAATGACCTGCCTCTACACCTACGGTCCATGGACTCTGTAGAGAGCTTTAAAAAACACCTCAAAACCCTCCTGTTCAAAAAGGCTTTTTAGTTTCCCACCTGACCCAGGGCCACCACAAACTGATTACACCTTATGTATTCATCATAAAGTACTCCATGTGTCCCCCCCCACCCCCCCAGTCTCTCTATATCTCTATCGCTCTCTCTTTTCTCCTCCTTTACTCTCTCTCTTTAACCCCAACTGGTCAAGGCAGACGGCCATCCTTCAGGAGTCTGGGTCTGCTCCAGGTTTCTGCCCGTTAAAGGGAAGTTTTTCCTCGCCACTGTCACCAATCACAAGTGTTTGCTCCTGGAGGATTCTGTTGGGTCTCTGTAAACTTGATTTGATTCTGATTTGACTTGATAAAGCACTTTGTGACTCTGTCTGTGAAAAGTGCTCTATAAATAAAATTTACTTACTTACTTATTTCCACGTCATTTCAATGCTATAACATCTTTGAACACACACTCGACTGTAATATATAAGGATTAATGTTAGTAGTTTAGTACATCAAAACTTGAAATACTTTAACACACAGGTGTCAAACATGTGGCCCGGGGGCCAAATTCAGCCCTCCAAAGGGTCCAGTCTGGCCCCCTGGGATGAATTTGTAAAATGCAAGAATTACACTGAAGATATTAATCATTTTGGTTCACGTTCCACATATAGACCAATTTAATCTCAAGTGGGTCAAATCAGTAAAATACTATCATAATAACATATAAATACTCACAACTCCACATTTTTCTCTTTGTAAATATAAACATTTTCATGTCATTTTACTGTATTTACACAAAAACAAACTACCATCTCACAAAAATGCGAAGAACCTGAACAAATATGAACATTTTGAAATGTCTGAAATATTTACCAATCCACTGTGATCTGTAAGTTTATATATGTAAAATGATGTAAAGAAATTTCAGTAAGTTCATGTTATTCACATCGTTTTAAAGGATAGTTGGAAGACATAAACATTTTTATCGCTTAATTTTACTTTTTTCTCTCTAAAACATAGAGGAAAGTTTGGAGTTGACATTATTTATATATTATTATGTTATTATTTTACTGGTCCGACCCACTTCAGATCAAATTTGGCTTAATGTGGCCCCTGAACTAAAATGAGTTTGACTCCCCTGCTTTAACGGATTGAAGTCACAGAAGTCACAGATGAGATGTATGAGCACAGAAAAACAGTATAACTTTAGATAAAACACAACAAAATGAGGTATTTAGTCCTGTAGATTTGCCTGTTGACATTCATATATACATGTTTTAAATCTAATAATACACCAGCCTAATTCTTTCATTAATATAATCATCTTTTAATGAGCTTTCCCTTGCATTTAGAACAAAAAAAATGCCATCCTGACTTTTTCTTGTGTTCATAACAGGCTACATAAGATACATTTTGTGTGATGATAGTGGTGACATGTTCTCATGGTATGTTTCAGTCCTGTTAAACATTCTCTGCATAACTTAAATCCCTCAACATACTGGGCAACATGAAGGTCCAGTTCAATTTTTTTTTTTCCCCCAATATGACTTTAACCCATAAGGACCCAGTGTGACTTTAGTGTCAGCTCCCAAATTAATTTTTCTCTCTATTTAACTTTTCCTAAATGATTTATTATACTATTATCTTCTGAATTTTGCAATTTTTTTGAGTGAAATTCATCTGTTTTCCTATACTTAATTCACTGATCATGTAGATGTTCATAAAATCTCAGAGTAAAGTTAAAGGTTATCGTATCAAAACAGAGAAAACTGACTTTTTCAGTAAAATATATCAATAACTGAACATAAACCCAGTATTTCCATTCACTGTCATTGATCCAACTCCATGCGTTTTTGTTAATCAATGTTGTAGAAGATGACAGTGTTTCCACATTCATTACAGAGCCTCTGAACGTCCAAATGGGTCATATCTTATGACCATGAAAAGACGACAAACTGTATTTTACACCAATTATTGACATGTATTGATAAGAATTAGTGGATGCACAGTTTAGATCAGTAGATGCTTTTGGTTGACAGTGGATGTGTCAGTCGGTTTGAGTAGATTATCTTTTTAAGCGCTTACTCTTTTAGTTTTTGACCTGACCTGTTTTGAGAATGACCTTCTGTGTAATGTGCTGTATGACCACATGATGGCGCTAACCAGCAGCTGATTATTGGTCTTTTGCAGAGAACTGTCCAGTATGATCATCCAGCAGCAGCAGCAGAGAAAGAAATCCTCTACGTAGCCCTAGTTATTGTTATTATGACTTATGCGCATGATCAAAATGATGCAGACATAAACTAAATGTTCCCTTCAAATAAAGACGAGGCTACCATGTGTTGATATGCAAGTCCCTTTTCTCTGCGTTATTCCAAAGTGACCTCTAGCTCTCCATGTACAGTTGTCCATCTGCTACAGGGAGGTGATTGAGAATGACAGGCCAGAGGTACAGCAGCAGATTTAGTAACATTTTGTCAGGGTGTCCATGGTAGCGCCGCAGGACCGCATAAAAGTTTTAAACATACGGGCAGCGCGTGGGGAAGCACAAGAGGGAAGATCAGGACAAAGTTTTTCTGCTCTGTGGTTCTCCCTCTTTGAAATGTACTGAATTAAACATGACTCTCTATGGTGTAATGTCCAAGAGGGCTTCCCAGACATTATATGATGAATATTCTTATGTTTAAATCCATAAATTCTGTTGGTTTGATGATATAATCTGCATTAATAATTTATCCGGCAAGGGAGTATTTTTGGTCATTTTTGCATACATTACAAGACAGTAACAGCAACAGTTCCAGTTAGTTACCATTAGTTAGTTAGTTACAGTCCTCAGTTATGTGGTCTACAGGGTCTTTAAGGTCCACCTCTGCATGAACAGTGGGTGTACCTGCTTTGTTAGGTACCATGAAGTAATGGTACTAATATAAGGAATGATGTTCAAAGGGATAATGTGGATGTGGACAGGGGTCTGGATCAGCACTTATGTTGGTCTAATGTTCTAAAAGTGATGTTCTAATGTTCAAAAACCCATGTTCTTTTCACCTTACATGTGTTTTCTTGCATTTTTTTTTTTACCTCCGCCAAGGAGGTTATGCTTTTGCCGGCGTTGGTTTGTCTGTCTGTCCATGTGCAAGATAACTCAACAAGTTATGGACGGATTTGGATGAAAATTTCAGGAAATGTTGATACTGGCACAAGGAACAAATGATTACATTTTGGTGGTGACTGGGGGGGGGGCACAGGGAGTCCCACTGATCTGCCTTGATGGAGGTCTGCACTATCTGAGTCTTCTTCTAGTTTATATTTATTTCTTGTCTTTTATTTTATGTTATTTTAGGAACCAAATATAATAATGATAATAATGGATTACATATATACAGGGTGGGGAAGCAAAATTTACAATGAACATTTAGTTGTTTTTTCTCAGCAGGCACTACGTGAATTGTTTTGAAACCAAACATATATTGATGTCATAATCATACCTAACACTATTATCCATACCTTTTCAGAAACTTTTGCCCATATGAGTAATCAGGAAAGCAAACGTCAAAGAGTGTGTGATTTGCTGAATGCACTCGTCACACCAAAGGAGATTTCAAAAATAGTTGGAGTGTCCATAAAGACTGTTTATAATGGAAAGAAGAGAATGACTATGAGCAAAACTATTACGAGAAAGTCTGGAAGATACTATTAAAGAAGAACAGGAGAAGTTGTCACCCGAATATTTGAGGAACACTTGCGCAAGTTTCAGGAAGCGTGTGAAGGCAGTTATTGAGAAAGAAGGAGGACACATAGAATAAAAACATTTTCTATTATGTACATTTTCTTGTGGCAAATAAATTCTCATGACTTTCAATAAACTAATTGGTCATACACTGTCTTTCAATCCCTGCCTCAAAATATTGTAAATTTTGCTTCCCCACCCTGTATAGCGCTTTTCTATGAAGGCATACTCAAAGCACGGACAGTGGGTCCATTATTAATTCACTCACACATTCACACTCTGGTGGTGGTAAACTACACTTGTAGCCACAGCTGCACTGGGGCATTGATCTTGATTTTCTACATAATAATAAAAAAATTTGAAAAATGTCTTAAAATTAATAAAGTCTTGTCATGTTCAGGGTGGTGCAGTGGTTAGCACTTGTGCCTCACAGCAAGAAGGTCCTGGGTTTGATTCCACACCAGTTGATTATTTTACTGGTTCGGCCCAGATCAAATTTAGCTAAATGTGGCCCCTGAACTAAAATGAGTTTGACACCCCTGATTTAGACAAAATCACACAGTGTTATGACGTCGCTTTTGTTTATTTTATGTGTCAGAATTGCATTGTGTGTTCATTTCAGGGCTATTTTTCGATGAAATCCTGCAGCATTAGTTGACTGTTATGATCTCCATAACATGGACAAAAGTGTGATGTTTGAAAGCATGGTGACCACATGATAATTCTGTGGTTATGGTGCCAAACGCTGCTCAGTGTAAAGGGGGGGGGGTGCACATTAACTAACAGCTCATTTGATTTATTTTTACAGACGAGCTCCCTTCTGTCTAATACCCTAATCAGCATTCATACCTTGCCGTGATGATTCGGAACAATGCTTTTTTATTGAGGAAGTGATCTCACCCTTGAGTGCCAGAATCAGCCTTTTTTACAGCCCATCTCCTCAGGGCCTCATCCATCACCAAGGTGTCTGGGTGACACTGGCGCTAGACACATACTAACTCATTTAAGGAGACACACAGGGATATATCACTCAAGATCACTAACTCACTTACTGACGGCTGATGTGTTGAAAAATTCTCCCGCTTGTTCCGAACCCCTTGATGTGCGTTTGTGAGAATTTTAACCACAGGTAAATAAGATTATTTAGTTCCTGTAGACAGATAAGAATGAATGTGTTCATTTTATTCAGATTCATCTTCATATTCATTCATCTTTATTCTTAAATGTAAGATATTACAGCCTCAATTATAATCCCTTTCAATCATCACTTACGACCCAATAGATGTGTGCAGCAGTATTTTACCGATCCTCTACCTGTACACTGCAAATTAGTTGGTTCTTACCAAAATAAAACAACTTAGATCGGAAATGTTAGTTAATTTATCTTGTTTTAAGAGTTAATTTCTTATGTTACAGTTGCAGAAAAAATTATTAGACCATCAAAAGTAGTAGTAGTAGTTTTATTTCAAGCACATAGAATCATCAGATAAAGAATCACACAACATGGTCAAAAATGAATAAATAAATTTAAAAAAATTTCTGCGGTTGAAAAGGAGTGGGAAGAAGTATAACTTATTGACTCCCACCCGTTTTTACAAACTAATAATCAAACTGGATCCTTCGCTTTGTTAACACATATTTTCCTCTGTATATTTTTACAATAACACAAAACATCCATACACACTTTTTTAGTCACCTCACATACAATCAGATTTGCATAATCAGCCGTTTGTAATATAGACTATAATATTTATTTACATTTTAAATATTTACTCCAAATACAATGATCAATAAATGTGATAATATCTTCTTATCATGATAACCAATTAACTACAATAATATCTTATTTTATGCATACTTCTATAATATTCTATATTTTGTTATGATAGTGGATTTATACATCCTTTTAAATGCACAAACTGAAGAAGACATTTTTAAGTTTTGGTCCAGATTATTCCACAGATGTACCCCGCTAACAGAGATACACTGGCTTTTTATGGTTGTTCTACACTTAATTTTCTTGTAGATTTCAGTTCCCCTTAAATTATAATTACTTTGCCTGGGCTCAAACATCTCCTGTAGACAGTAGGGGTCATCAAAAACAACGGTTATGCAATCAAGTTCTAACTCCTGTGTGTATCATGTGACTATAACTGACAGAAAAGAAAACACGTAATGCCTAAAAGCACAGTTTTTGTCAGTACAATGCCATAGATACTGATGTAAGAACTGAAGTGATTTTGGTTATTATCAAGAAAACATGGAAAATGGATAGATATCAGCTCTGAAATTAAACTCTTATGAGCTATTTTTGTTGTTATCATTATATTTGTCCAAACAAATGTACCTTTAGTTATACCAGGCATTAAAATGAACAAGAAATTGAAGAAAACAAGGGGTGGTCTAATAATTTTTACCATGACTGTATGTGTTCAGCTTTGCACTATAATCTTAAATCAAGCACTACCTTATCTTAAAATGAGGTAAATAACTGTTAAAATAACATATATTGCATCTCTCCCCCAAAGTCTCATCAAAATAAATCTTGTTTTAAGATTCAGTAACAACGTGAAGTTGCTAGATTCAAGTCACACAAAAAGCATTTGAAAGAAACAGTTTATTTTTGACTTCAAGCATGTACTGGACAAAAATTAATCTGAAGAAATGACAGCAGTTAACATTTTTTAACCATTTATTGTTATTTACAGGCTTAAAACATGACAAAAATGATAACACAGTTTAACATGACCCTTGACTAATTTGAAAAATTACTGAAAATGTCTTGCGTCCAGTAGGAATACCATGGAGACATGAAACCAAAGCCACATTTTCTCTCATTCACTCTCATGTTAAATTTCTGTCACTAACATGTTTGACAAACTCCATGTTCCCACAATCACTGCTTATTCAGTTCTGACTTTTTTCCACATATTATACATTGATGCGTTCAAAAGACTCACATGCAAGAATTTTGGAGATAGGATGTACAGTTATGGATTAATAATATCTGTTTGTTTAAGAGGTGGTTTCATAGTTAATTTAATATGGACATCCATGTCTCCTCCATTGAGGAGAAAAATTTTATTCTTTTATTTTGATTTTTTTTATTCTTCTCTACAGCTGTTTTATGTTTTTAATATATTCTTGCATTTTATTCTTTTTTTTTTATTTTTTTTATTCTGTACAGCACTTTGGTCCACTGTGGTTGTTTTGGTTGGGTGTTTTAAAGTGCTTTACAAATAAAGGAGAGAGAGAGAGAGAGAGAGAGAGAGAGAGAGAGAGAGAGAGAGAGAGAGAGAGAGAGAGAGAGAGAGAGAGAGAGAGAGAGAGAGAGAGAGAGTGAGAGAGAGTGAGAGAGAGAGAGAGAGAGAGAGAGAGAGACAGAGTTTAATTGTTAATCTTCCCCCTGTAAGTGGCTTTGGAAAGAAGCATCTGCCAAATGCATAAATGTAAATGTAAAGTGGTAGTCCAAGAACATGGTGGCTGTGTAGTTCAGTTGGTAAAGTGTTGGCCTCCAGTATGGCAGACTTGGTTCAAGTCCTGTTTGGAATTGTAATTTTCAGCTAAATCAAATGCTTATTTTAAGAATTTTTAACAACTTGTCACTTTTATATTAACACTTAAATTCTTAAAACCAGCTCACTCATCTTATATTTAGTATATTTCACTTATTTTGAGGCTGTAAAAAGTTAAATTTTAAATAATCTCATCTTAAAACCAGCATTTTAAGCCTTCTAAATACATCTGCAGACATGCTTATTTCTAGATTTAACAATCTTAATTCAAGAAATCTTGTCAAGTGAAATAATCTTGCTGCAAGGACAGATATTTCACTTGTTTTGACTACCTTTTTCCTCAGATTTAGTGTTTTTATCTTGTTTTTAGACACCCATTTTTTGCAGAGTATTTTTTTTTAATCTTCCTCTTGTTTTCATATTTATAGCCAGTAAGAGCGCAGGGTTTGCATGTATGACTCCATAAAAACGAACCAGCTCTGGTGATGTTGCTGCTTCTTCACTGTGCTTTGCTGTAGATCTGCATAAGTATAAATCCAGGGCTGAACTACACCTTAGATCTACAGAAACCTATCTCTGCAGAATAAAACACAAAACCTCCATTTGTACTAAGGTGTGGGCATGTTTACTGTGCTTTCAAATGTAACTGCTGTGAAATAACCTGAAAGTAACATTTTATTTGTCTGTTTTATGGTAGAAAAAGATTAATGAAGAGATGAGCTGAAAACTCGCAAGTTCTTGAAAAGAGCACAGAAGCAAAGAGGTCAAACTCCTCTACTTTTCTGTCAATACTTGTCAGTCCAACATGGTGGAGGTGTAGCTCTGCTGCAACATCCTCATATTACCATGGAGTGAACAACGGGGGTTTACTTCTAATCAGCATAAGTTCTTTGAAGAGACAAACACTGTTTTTCAAATGCTTTTGGTGTATTAGTTCTGCTGCAATGGAACAGTATCTCTAAAATAACTTTCAGTTTAGTATAACTTCTGCAACATTCTAAAAAACTACCAGTTCACACCAGTGTAATCATATGGAAGACCATTTCATTTAGTACTGTAGCAATGACTGTGTGTGCTCTTATGTTCGCTCTTATTATGAGATGTTACGGAAAGCAATTTTGAATTTTATACTGCATTTAAGTCACTCTAGAAATGTTGTGATTTTTACAATTGTTAACTCTGACTTTTATGCAGATTCTACACTTGTTAAATACTGGCACCAGCATCTTTCTACTTGTTATTGAAGATAGGGTGTGTGCATGCGTGTTGTTTTTTTTATATATATAACCCTTTTTATTATTATTGTTTGTTTGTTTGTTTTTTAATGTTTATTATACTCTATGGACTGTAATTATTTACATGTCTGATACAAATAAATAAATAAATGGGAAAAAAAAAAGTGCATCTGTTTGTACTTTTCTATTTGGATGTAATTCATAGACTCATAGAATATGAATAAGGACAGTGATAAATATTTACTAGATTACAGCTACATTTCATTTAACCCATAGACCCAGTGCTACTTTTGTGGTAGTTCCAATATGATTTCTTTTTCTCTAAATCTACCCTTTCTGAAGTGATTTATCCCCTTTTATTGTAATATTATCCTTTGTGTTTTGCATTATTTCAGTCAAAATCATGTATTTTCCTATATCTAATTTACTGATCATGTAGATGTTCATAAAAGCTCAGATTAAAGTTGAAGGTTATTATATCAGACAGAAACAGACAAACAGACAAACAAACAGAGAAACAGAAGAAAAAGGGAGTTTTCAGTCAAATATATCATTAACTGAACATAAACCAAGTATTTCCATCCACTGTCAATGATCAAACTCTATAGGTTTTCTACTCAGAACTTGGTAAAACAGTTTTTTCCTATGCTGAACCTTGGTCATGGAACAATTTCCAAAACTCACTTCAGCTTCAGCATTTCATTACCCTGGGTGAATTCAAATCTGTTCTGTCAAACTATCTAACAGAAGTGTATAACTGCTATCCTTCAACTTTTCAGATTTTTTTCATGTTTTCATGTTTTTAGCCATTTTATGTTGTCTTAGCTGTATGTAAGTTTTATTCTCTGTTAATTAATTTGTATTATATTGATGTGCCTAAGATCAGGTCTCTCTTGAAAAAGAGATTTTATCTCAAGGGACTTCCTGGTTAAATAAAGGTTACAAAAGAAAAAAAGGTTAACTGATGAATCAATGTTGTAGAACAAGGGTGTCAAACTCATGTTAGTTCAGGGTCCACATTCAACTAAATTTGATCTCAAGTGGGCCGGACCAGTAAAATAATAACATAATAATATATAAGTAATGTCAACTCCAAACTTTTCTCTATGTTTTGGAGCGAAAAATGTAAATTTACATTATGAAAAGGTTTACATCTGCAAACTATCTTTTCAAAAGATATGAATAACATGAACAAACTGAAAAAATAAGTGTAATTTTAACAATATTCTGCCTCAGTTTATCATTTACACATGTACTTACAGATCACAGTGGATCAACAAACACACAAAACATTTAGTAACAGGCAGAATCTTGTTATTAAAATTGTACTTATTTCTCTTAAGACATTTCAGGTTGTTCATATTTGTTCAGGTTATTCACATTTTTTGCAAAATTATACTTTGTTTTAGTGTAAATACATGAAAATATTTACATTTACAAAGAGAAAAATTTGGAGTTATCATTATTTCTATGTTATTATGTTAGTGTTTTACTGGTCCTGCCCACTTGAGATTGAATTGGTCTGAATGTGGAACCTGAACTGAAAGGACTGTTAATATCTTAGTGTAATTTTTGCATTTCACAAATTCATTCCAAGGCCCGGATTGGACCCTTTGGCGGGCCGGATTTGGCCCCCGGGCCACATGTTTGACACCTGTGTTGTAGAAGATGATGGTGTTTCCACATTCACTACAGAGCCTCTGAATGTCCAAATGGGTCATATCTGATGCCCATGAAAAGACGATAATCTGTATTTTACACCAATTATTTACATGTATTGATAGGATTAGTGGATCAGAAGTTATTAAACATTTTAGATCAGTAGATAAACTGGGACATTGGTGGATGTTTGGGTCTTTATGGGTTAAAAAAAGAGTGAAAACAAGATGAAAATGTCTCTTGTCTGTTGTAAAGAGGAGCAGACATCTGATCATCAAAGAAAATAGGAACACTTAAAACAGCATTTCACTAGAAGAGATGATAATAATGCTGTGCATCATGGTAATGTGAGTTAACGCTTATAAAAATGGAGAAAAATACTCATTATATTATATTACAGTCTATATTCAGACATGACTTACCAGAGGTGTCTAACAAACCTTTCAGTGCACTCAGATGTGTTCCTCTCATCACAAACTCACTGATCTCTCATCATTCACTGAACTTGGAGAAGAGTGAAAATCTTACGCCTTCATCTTTTCTAACAACGGCTCATGAAAGACAAATATACATTACATACATACGTTCTACTGTATCATTCTGATCTCATGCTTTGACAGGACCACTTGTGACTGATTGCTACTGAAAGTGGTTCCTCCACCATGTAATCCTGACTAAATATCTGTTTGTTCAATCACCAGTTTAATAAAAAGCAGGGCGTCGCTCCTCACTGTAGTCATTTCTAATTATATTTTTAAAATGAGGATTGTGAAATTTGATGATGTGACTGATAAAACAAAAAAGGGTCAACACAATTACAGCGGTACGAGGAGGGATAGCGGTGTGATGTCTGGATGAGTCGCCTGCCTCTGCCTCCGTCGGCTTCAACTGGCATCTGATGACCAGCGGTCCCTCGAGCCGCTGTTAGACTTCATTACATTATGTCTGTTAATTATAAATCTCCATCCAACTGAGCTCTGATGGCCTGCAAGTGCCGTAACGGGCCTTCCTTAGAAATGACAGTTCATTGTCAGACCGCATCCACTTACCAGCTCATAATGAATTTGTTTCAAAGTGTTATTGTCTCTGCGTTGAGAAAAGATGACACTCAGATATGAGCTCTGCATTAAGGGGATCATCTTTATTGCCCAAGAATCCACCTGAGAATGATAGCACAGCACAGCTCATCCAAAACAAAGCTTATTTGCATCTTTAAACATCCCTTGTTGGCATAAGACATGACGTATATACAGCCAGAGGTACAGTACGTACATTTAAACTCTCATATCGCCGCCACATCTGATCATTTTGCCACAAAAATATGCACATTTTAGTGTCACAGTACCTAAAGAGTCTAATAAAGAACAAGAATTCCATGTTTTATTTAATGTACTGAATTTCCTTCAGAGTTCAATCCCTTCATTTTACATGTGCGTAAGAGACACATTTCAGATTTAACTATTCTTCACACAAAACACACTAACAGAGTAACAGAGGGCCACCACCAGTTTCCCCAAATTTTATGGCTAAAAGGAAAAGTAGTGCACAAATTTCATCCTACACATAGAGTTCTACCATAGAAAGGACATCAAGCACCTCCCTAATCCAGATTATACAGTATGGCAGCCATTTTACATAGGTAAAGTTATTTATATCTATGGTTCTACACGACTCTACGACATTATCTTCAAGTACATACTCCACTTATAATCATTTTGACTTGAATTCCATGATATGGTATAGATATCAGTGCTGTAGCAGAGAAGCTAGTAAAAAATTATCTTACAATGATATTTAAAAATCTTTTTAAAAAATTATCCACTGTAATTGCTTTATTCTACTCTTCATTAATGCCACATAAGTAACAGCAAAACAACAGAGCCACTTTGAAATAAATATCACATTGCTGTCACAGTCATTTTATGACATTAAGTAGTTCTCTGTCCCTGAAAATTTCGGCTAAAATCAAGAGGCCTTTATTGTTTTATGAGATGTTGATCACTTTATATATTCCCTTAAATTGCCTACATAATGTTTCCCAAGTAGATATTTTTGCGATATACGACAGAGCAGGGATGCAGGTTTATGTGAGTGTCTTACAGGCCACATTATATTATTGTGGACATTTGCTGGTATTTTTCAATAATATGAGTCTTTACTCTTTGGCAAGACTTGCCTCTTAGGACACATTTATCTCACCAATAAAAAAAGGACAAATCAAATCAACTCATTAAAGGCTCTCTAAATGCACTAAAATGCAGATTAACAGGCTTCGAGATGGATGAAATAATCCAGGAGGATCTTCAAGTATTAGGTGGTCTTTTGACAAAAGAAGCTCTACTTTTGGCATGTAACTGTTAATATCTCTAAAAGGCGGTTCTTCTGATTTTACGCTGTCTGTCGTCCTTCTTCCACGTCAAACCAGGACGACACATTGAGTTCAGAGTTTCAGACAATCAGATGAAGTTTGGAGAAGTTGCAAATGTCTCTTGCAGATTTGCCAGCTCTGAAAAGTCTCTCATTTACTTCCATTTGAAGTTTCATGGAAGTTGGAGGGATGTTGCACTACAGATGGTCCAGTTGCTTCCTGGCAATTACAGGTTCAGAACTTTGTTTAAATGCGAGCTAAAATGGACAAAAACACGGTGTCGAACTCCAGCTTTTCCCATGGTCCTTCATTTCTTGTCATCTTAACCTGTGTGTTGGAGGTCAGGATGGAGCTGACCCCTCAGTGTGTTCAGATCAGGCTTTGGCCTCCAGCAGTTCAAGGAATAGTTTGTGCATCGGCACGCGGCCGTCCTGTTTGATGCTGCAGAAGTGTTGGACGGCACGTGCAGCCGTTTGACGGAGAAGAGGGAGGGTCATGATCAGTTTGCCGGCTCGCCGAGGGTCCTCTGGGTGGTGCATGGCCTCGTAGTCCTGCAGGGCTCCATGAAGGACATCCTGGAGTCTCTGAACTGCCTCAGAGTCTTCGATTTGCATGGAGTCTGTCGAGACAAAAGGAATATCTGACTTGAATTTGGAATATTTACCTCAAAACCATTTTTAAAAAATGTATTTACTTATTGAGACTTAATATTGTGAAGATTATTTGACTTGTTCCAAAAATGTTCATCTTGAGCTGCCCCATTTAGATATTCCAACTAATTTTAAGCAATATTTATAACAAAACAAGCTACATCGTTGGGCGATGAGTATGACGGACACAGTAACTGTTTGCCCTCGAGAAATTTTTATTTGTTTTATGCAGTTTTGCCAATACACATATATCTACTGAGCCCATATAGAAAATCATATAGTAAAAATCTTACTATGAAGACTTGAAATAAATATATTATGCCTAAAATAAGAATTTAAGCATTCTATAGTCCTTAGATAATATTTTCTTATTTAAGAAAACTTGATAAGTGCAGTTTTCTTCCTGCACTAGCAGATAGGCATTTTAACCCATTAATGAGTTTAATTTTCTTATTTTTGTACAGGCCTTTTTTGCAGCAAAGAAAGCTTTTCCCAGGGCTACTGGAGGTAACAAAAACAGGTACTAAAACTAAAACTAGTACTGGAAAAATGATTTAATTAACTGAAATAACACAAAAGCTTGATTAAAAACTGCATTGAATAACACTACACAAAGTAAAATGAAAAAGAATTTCAGGTAAAATGCAATTTTGCCTGCAAATATTTGTTCTTTCCCTGCTTAATAGTTCATAGTGTGCTAGAGAAATGCACAATATGGAACCTGATGGTTTCGTAAATCATGTTTTATTTTATCCTACTTTTTTTAGCTTCTATATTGAGACTTTCTTCAAAATACCTGAAAACTAACACTAAAAGTAAATTAAAAAGTCGAACTAAACAATCCATCAACAAAACAAGTAGATATACTTCTTCCACTCATGAAATTGACTAAAACCAATTAACAATTAAAATAATAAAAACTAATGAAAATGTCCAAACTACCAAGCTCTGGTTCATACAACACTGTGAATGTAAACAGAAATTAAAAACTCATTGAAAACACTTCTGTACCTGAATTGGCAAGGGAAATAGCTTTGAGGACGACAAACTCCTCCTTCTCCAGTCCCATGGTTTTGTACTTCTTCACCAGCTGCAGGATGGCGTTGTTGAGATCGAGCAGCCCCGCCAGCTTCGACTGTTCCTCGTCCATGATGTAGTCCTCGGCGTACACCAGCTTGTCCTCTAAAGCCAACGAGCGGAACACCACTCTTAAGATCAGAATCTCCATCCAGCCACTCTGCAGCAGACTCATCTGGTCTGCTAGAGACAGGGACGGGAAGCCTGAAAAAAAAAAAAAAAAAAACAGAACAAAAATGGACTGCTTAGGTTTGTACATCCAATATACAGACGCAGTTTAGGACTTCAAGCTTGAGAAATTCATATTTAAGGATTCATAGAGAGAGAGAAGTGAGACTTTACTGATACCTTACAGTAGGGGTGTTAACCCTTTATTGAGCAAGTGACCATTTTTGGTAATTTCTGCATGCAATACAAGACAATGACAGCAACAGTTCCAGTGAGGACAGTGAGTCAACAATCTCAGGTCCAATGTGGTCTACAGGGTCTGTGAGGTCCACCTCTGCATGAACAGTAAGTGTACCTGCTTTGTTAGGTACCAGGAAGTAATGGTACTAATGTAAGGAATGATGTTCAATGTAAGGAATGATAATGTAGATGTGGACAGGTGTCTGGATCAGCACTTATGTTGTTGTAACGTTCTAATGCAGGGGTGTCAAACATGTGGCCCGGGGGCCAAATGTGGCCCACCAAAGGTTCCAGTGTGGCCCCTGGGATGAATTTGTGAAATGCAAAAATTACACTTAAGATATTCGCAAAAATGTCAGTTTAGGTTCCACGTGCAAATCAGTCAAATATTATCACAATAACCTATAAATACTGACAACTTTAAATTTTTTCCTTTTTGTAAATGGAAACATTTTTGTGTAATTTTCCTGTATTTACACTAAAACAAACTATCATTTCACAAAAAATGTAAATATCCTGAACAAATGTGAACAACCTGAAATGTCTTTAGAGAAGTACGTGTAATTGCACCAATATTCTGCCTGTTATTAAATGTTTTGAGTATTTGTAGATCCACTGTGGTCTGTAAGTTATAATGAACATTTGTAAATGATAAACTGAAGCATAACATTGTTAAAATTGCACAGAAATTTTAGGTTGTTCATGTTATTCACGTTGTTTTAAAAAAAATAGTTTACAGATGTAAACATTTTCATCATGTAAGGAAAATTTGGAGTTGACATTATTTATATATAATTATGGTATTATTTTACTGGTCCGACCCATTTCAGGCTAAATTTAACTGAATTTGGCCCCTGAATTAAAATGAGTTTGACAGCCATGTTCTAATGTTTTAAAACACATGTTCCTTTCACCTTAAATGTGTTTTTCTTGTATTTTTTTTTAATATGTTTTATTTTTGAGACTTATAGGTAAGAAACCTAATATGGTAACTTCATTAATCTTGATTGTCGACATAATAAAACATTTTGAAAAAAAAAATATGGGGATAAATTACTTAAGAAAAGTTAAATATAGAGAAAAAATTATAATTTGTAACTGCCACATTAGTAGCACTGGGTATTTATGGGTTAAATTAAATAAAATTACAGTTTTCTGGGAATTTTAACATTATTAGAAACATGTCATAGATCAATCAAAAATATACAGATGTACAACACGGGCCCAGTTGTTTTTAGATATCTTAAATTAACAAACTAAAGCTTCTACAATTAGCTCCATGAAATCATAACGGTGGATTTGTTCTGATATCACTGATGCAGTATTGTGTTACAGCAGTATGACTTACACTTAGGGTCACACAGTAAAGGGCACAACAAAGGACAGAGGGAGGGAATAGGTTGTGAATTTAATTACACTCTGTGGGACACACCCACTTTGATTGACAATTACACCCCACAGGAGTATGATTAAACCCACTCATGTCCCCCCGCATATAAAGCTACATACACACACTCTCACACACGTTTACTGTAATTAAACAGATGATTTTACGGGGAGTTGAAGGAGGAGGGGGAGCTGTTTGTATTTTTTGACACCATCAGTGATTGTTATCAGAATCCACTGCTCTTTACAATCACCGCGGGGACGTCAGTGGCGCCGATTTCCCCACTATCGCTCCCTGATTGATTGGAAACGCTGTCTGTGCACAATTTCATTGGTCGATAGGGATCAGTATTGTGGCACTGGACCATCGATTAGGGACAGAGACCTGGGTGAGAGCGTGTATGTTTGGACCCGTGTGACAACATACTGATAGACTTTAAGGACAATACGAAATAAGGCTCCAATAAAGAGAAGAGACAGGGCTTTAAATTATTTTTAAAGCAAAGGACACTGAGGGCAATACAGAGAGTTGACATTTAGGGCTAATTCTCTTGCCAGTGTTAGTTATATCATATCAGCAGTAACACACAGCCGCTCCCACCACAGTTGCTTTCACACATACATCTGACAGCCAACTTGCAGTAGACTCAAAAAGGCCAAAAGCATAGAGGGCAGTTGGTCTTTAGCCAGCTCATCTGCCAGTCTGGCCCTCAGACTTCAGCCCACATCACTGTCAATCTGGTTGATAAGAGCAGACACAGAGGGAGGGGAGCAGCCAGGACAGTAGCCTCATCACACTCACCTCCCCCTGGGCGAAGGAACTCAGATGGCCTGGGCCTCTTTACCCAGGACCCTCGTCCTCGCAGCGAAGGGGGCTGCGTGTCCTGCCAATCATCCAGAGCCGATGTGACATGGCCATTACGCTTCTAGGAGGGGCAGTTTTTGTTTTTTTTTCTTTTAAATATCTGTTTTTTGGCTGTGTGTGTGTATTTACCTTTTTTTGGCCTTGTTTTTTTTTTTTGTTTTATTTTTTTTACAACTTCCACTACAGCTGTAGCCCCTGACTGTCATCTTGTCTCTTATCCAGTTTGTCATTTCATGTCATATTCCCATTCTTTTCCATCCCTGTGTCGGTCTATCTCAGTGTTTTTCAACCTTGGGGTCAGGGCTCCACGTGGGGTCGCCTGGAATTCAAATGGGGTCACTTGAAATTTCTGGTAATTGATAAAAAAAAAAAAAAAAATCTCACTAAAAAATATATGGTGAGTTGAGAGAGACAATCCCAATACATAAAAGACATGACAAACTGTGAAGCTAAAACTGAAGCACTGTGGTACTGTTTATCTTTCAAATGTTCATTGTGGTCGGTTTCAGATGCTGCAGCTCTTTCATAATTCATAGTTTGAGTTTTTGTTTGTTCAGTATTAATTGTCAGCCTTGTAAATACAAGCTGGACTGACTGTACATATCCTGACCAAGGAAAATAAAATTCTCACTTTGTGCAGTAATCTCCACCTGGCTTTTCTGCCTCCGTTCGTAATAATATACATTATATACACTAAATGACATCTAAAATTAACGTTTTTCATAGCAAAAAGAGTGAATAAGCTCATTCTAGCATTTTTTAAAAATTATAATTTTTTTATTGCTTATTTTATACTTTATATGCATATTTACCTTGTGTACTTTGTTGTTTGTGTTTAATTCCTACATTATTTTATCCATTTGTGGGGTTTTTTTTGTTTTATTTTAGCTGTTTTATCTGTATATTTCCAAGTATGGCAACAATCAGTTGAAGTGACTGAATGGAACTGAACTGTAATTATTATGTTTTACTTGGTGTATTTCTCTCTTTTTCCTATAATATATATGCTGTTCTATGTAACTTGTTTTCTTATGCAACCATTTATATTTGTGTGCTTATATATGATTGGAAAAACAATTTGAAAAAAGATATGTAAAAATTCAAAAATAACCAGTGACTGTTAATTTGATGAATTATTTCCCATTCTGTCACTGATTTATTATTTCAGTATTGGATATTTAAAGCAATTTAACAGGTAAAATCTTTTTTTTTTTTAAAAATGTAAAAAGCCTCACATCTTCATATATCTTGATCTCCAACAGGTGATAAAAAGATCTAGCACTAGTAACTTTCCAACATCTGACACTGTGGAAGTGGAAACCAGTTGCCTCTCTCTTTTGTCTCCATTTTTTCATTGTTGTTGCATGTTGCATCTCAAAGGTTGTGCTAAAATCTGCTTGACAGTCGGAGGAAAACATGGCTTCCCGTCTATTTTCCTCCGTCTGTCTCTTCTTCTGGTCTTAGTGTGTGTGTGTGTGTGTGGGTGTGTGTGTGTGTGTGTGTGTGTGTGCGTGTGTGTGTGTGCGCGTGTGTGTGTGTGTGTGTGTGTGTGTAGCCTCAGGTGGGTATCTGCTGTGTCTACGGCCACCTCTCGCCGCTGCTCCTCCATTGGCAATAGGCCACAAATACACCCATCAGTTGGACTCCTTGTGCCTCCTGCACTGACAGTAAATAGCCAACAACGGGAGAAAAGAGGTAGACAGAACGAGCCCTGAGGAGGTGTGGAGGGGAGCTGCTGTGATGCTTTTGCTTTTTTAACAGAAACGCTGATGAGGAATACCAAACATCCACGCACAGACACATAAAATGCTTCTTTTTTTTTTTTGTGTCTACTATGTAGGAAGGAACGCTGGGACAAATATAGTAGAGAGATACAAGAAGACACACACACACATACACACACATACACACACAGCTGCTTTGTTTGTTTTGTAAGCATTCCAGAGACAAGGCATCAACAAAAAGCCCAGGTGTTTCCCTGGTGATGTTTTGGGTGTGGATAAACACGGCTGATAAAGCAGTCAACGCTTCGGTTAGAGGAAAGACGACAAAACCAGAGACAGGAGAAATCAACACAGATAATTCATTTATCTAGAATGTGGTAAATAATGACGTGCCTGTTTTGACTTTTTGACTTTTGGCAAGGTCAAAAACAACAGTAAACCCTTAGACTTAGACCTCTATGTGATGTATTCAAGTGCTCGTTTTGTCCAAACAATGTTTCAACTGTCGTATATGTTAAAAATGAGGAAAATTATACACTTTATTTTTGCAACTTTTGCCTTCTTCACCAGTAGAAACATGTAATAAGGGTTATAAGATGAAAAGGAGAATAACTGTGGATGAAGACTTATGTCTGAGGATCATAAATGAACTAATATTTTTACATTTTTGCTTGGTAAATGATCTAATCCTGTGTTTCCCAAATGTAGGATCTGAAGCCAAAATGTGTTACATAGCTGATTTTATTGGACAGAATTAAATATATAGTAATAATGTTTTTGTAGTCTCAGTAAAGCCATGTAACATTCAGAGCTGAGGCCTCAATGCCACAATGGAAACGATGGAAAAGATGTAAAATGATTAACAAGAGGTAAAAGACAACAAGAGTAGAGGAAGTAACGAGATAAAAAATATAAAAAACGAAAAAAAGACTGTTTTGACACTTAAGAATATATATAATATCCTTATTGTTATACATATTTCTCATCTGTATAATAAAGTTAGCTTTTTGTATGTATCAGTAGTTTTTGTAGTACATGTATATCTAATATTTTATCATGTAGCTTTCATACATTGCTTACATTTTTAAACATTTTGTGTGATTTTTTTATACAGTCCTTTTTTGCACTAATTGTTTTTGCTGCTAAACAGAACAAAGCTGCTAAATGAATTTTACATTGTTCCTGTGACAGTGAAAATAAACATCTATTCTATTCTATTCTATTCTATTCTATTCTATTCTATTCTATTCTATTCTTTTAAAAAAATGTAGGCAAGTCATGTTCTTATAAGTTTGGGCCCTGAGGAGACACAAAGTTCCCTGATCTAAACACTGAATTAAATCACTAAAAACTGTCTCGGCTCAGAAAAGACAATATTTTCATTTTTAATCATTTACCATCTGTACTTTTTGCCATAAGGGGGAATTAAAACAATAATAACAGACATAATTGGAGTAAACTTTAATAAGACAGAAGAATAAGACTGTTGACTGGGAAGTGATTTCCTGTTTTACTGTCACATACTTTCTCCACTGTCCCGCCACATTTGGCAGATCCAATTATTCTCATTCCAGTCAAAGAAGTGAACATGATTTACAGATTCTGAATAATTCTTTCATTCTAAAGTCGCCCCAGGAAATACTGAACCTGTTTTTCAAAAGTCACACATCCTCTGATATTAAAACAACACTTCTCAGACACAATAAAACACTAAAACCTATTCTACAGGAGGTAAAAACAAACCATATTCTAATTATAATGGAATAATGTTAGTCAATAGAATGCAATATTAGTGTGTTTTCATTTTATTTAGATCTTATTAATCTGCTTTTATGAATCCACATGATTTTCATAAAAATTCTGACCACATCCACTCAGAAGATGGAAAGTAAAAAGTTTCATGTCACATCTTTGTGAATAGATTATATAAGGCAGCATTTGATGTTTTGGGATCATGGCAGTTTTTACCACTTTGGTAAAATTAAGATTGTGTATTAAACTTTTGTTCACATTACATTTAAGTTGACACAGTCATTTCATTCTATACCAGCAATTAATGTGAAATATTACTGTAGATGAAGGGGATACAGCATTGTTGACATGGCAACAAATTAAAATGACTGATATTTTTTCAGCGAATTCAATGAATTTGATCATTATTGGAAAAATGTGATATAATGTAAATATAAAAGTCAATAAAATATACTGTGTAAGATAAACACAGCTGTGCAAAAAATAACTAAGTATTAAAGGAGTGATATTTAGCTTTTTTAAAAAAAAAAATGGAATTATGCATTTTAAAACACTTCCTTGTAGTCTACATATACTGTAAATGCAATGTTTGGGTCTGATTTCTTCATTAATTCAACTCCACAGGTCCATCTTCAACCCTATTTCTGAGTAATGACACCAGAAAGGTTGTTTTGAGCGCTGGCCCTTTAAATGCACATGAACCACTTCATGCCCCACCCCCTCCAGGTTGTTGGCTGTGCTGCTGTCCTGTTCAGCCAACAAGTGAACATTTTAGGTAATTGGTTCCAAGTTTGGACATATTTTCAGTATGGACTACAACTTCTACTGCTGACAAACACTTACGGCGTACTCAAAGAAATGTTCGTGAAGTCTGGACCTTATATGGGGAAATGTCATAACGTAAATAGTTATAGATGTAACAAATTAAGGTTGAAGAATTCCACTAGATTTTGGCCAAAATTATTATAAAGATAGCTTTGCAGCACCTGGAGGGTTCAAATTCAAAGTCTTTTTTTAACTGTTAGGGTCTCCAAATACACAAATATATGTACCAAAGACTAATAAAAGTGGGTTTAGCGAAATATGACACCTTTAAATATTTCTTGGTACCAAAATATTGTTCTTTTCTTTACCTTACAATATAATTCCACATGGTTATACGAGTAAACAACTGACAGATATATAACAAAACATAAATTGCAGCCACAAATTGTTGTAGTTTCCTCCATTAATGGAGTGTGTGAACTATGCTGTGTGATTACAACTGTCAACATAACTGCATACCAGAGTTTTAATCCCACTAAGCTGTCAGAATGCACTTCTCTTTTTTCCACTAACTCATCCAAAGAAAGAAAAAAAACCCTGGATTTTCTTTCTTCTTTTCCTGTGTCAAAGTGTGCTCCAAGTGTCAGGAGGATTTCTGTAAATCAGCCAGCACAAGGAGAGAGCAGCAGCCCAGGAAATGACTTTAAACGTCCAGGTGGCCACTGGTCATCTGGTCAATATATTAAGAACACACATCAGTGTAGTTCACACACACACACACACACACACGCACACAGGATGACTGACAGATAACACACCGCCTCACCAACATGCCCTCGTCCCTGCTCGGGGCATCCAACAAGCATCTTGGCAACCGCGAGTCACAACAATCCCTCCTCTGATCTGATTAGAGACTTAATGTGAGTTGATGTGTATGTGTGTGTGTCTGTGTGCGTATGTGTGTGTGTGTGTGTGTGTGTGGTTCGCTGGTGTACAGACTGACAGACAAACTGACAGGGTCACACAACACGCTTCAGTCTGGAACGTACCTGGGATGTGTTTGGCCCAGCCGATGTTGACCACCAGCTCTCTGTCGGCCAGGTCGCACAGCGTGGTCAGAGCCTTGATGTCACTCTCTGGAACAGTGGGGTCCGGCATGGCGAAGATGCCCTCCGGCTCGGCGACCAGCAGCAGAGACACCACCTTGTTCTCCACCATACCCCCGACTGAAACTGAGGGAAAGAGACAAAGAAAACAACCAGTTATGGACAAACTCACTCATTAGCACCGGTTTCTGATTAGTTTCAGAGTTGGCAGAAACCCTAAAAGACCCAAACAGCCGCTGGCGACCAAAACCATCTACTGATCTAAACTGTTTAATAACTTCTGATTCACTAATCCTATCAAAACATGTAAATAATCGAGGTAAAGTGCAGTTTGTCATCTTTTCATGCATATCAGATATGACCCATCTGGATGTTCAGAGGCTCCGTAGTTACCGTGGAAACATTGTCATCTTCTGTAACATTGATTCACCAGTAAAACCCATGGAGTTTGATATATGACAGTGGATGGAGACACCGAAAAAAAAGTCACTTTTTCTTCAGTTTTCTCTGTTTTCATAAAATAACTTTGAATTTACTGTGAGCTTTAATGAACATTTACATTAGCGTGGATTAAATACAGGAAAATACATCATTTACTCTGAAAAATGGAAAATTCTGAGGATAATATTATAATAAATGGTCATAAATCACTTAAGAGAGGGGCTGCCACAAAAGGGGTTGTAGTTTAGACATATTAATTTAGAAAAATTGTCTCTGAAATAAATAAAAACATGTTTCACTTATTATGATATGATATTCACCTTTCCTCCTGAAGTTCCCATCAACCTTTATCATTTTTATTTTTTTGATTTATTGCGAATATGGAAATGGTACAAGCTTCCTGATTGCTACTAACTGATTTCTTTGCACAACATAACATAGAAATGAAAATTCAAGGAAGCAAAAAATAATAATACACACAATTTCTGTGTGAATATATTCACTTCCTGGTTGAGAGTCCTGGACAAATGAGATTGCATGTGGGCCTAAAAACTTTCACCGTATAAGTGACATGAGGCTGTGTTCTCATTGGAAGATTAACAAATCCTGTAGCCAATCAGAATAGTTTTCATTTCGCTGTACATATGTGATTGGATTGATTTTCACTGGGTTGCCAAGGCGCCTCCAGTGGGATACAGATGCTTTCACGACTCCAGAGTGAACATAAAGTAGAGGATTAACCTGCTCCCATGTCAGAGGGGATGAGTTTTTGTTCCGTTCAGTTTAACCCATAAAGACCCAATGCTATTTTTTGTGTCAGTTCCCAAATAATTTTTTTTCTCTCTATTTAACTTTTCTTAAGTGATTTTTCACCATTTATCATATTATTATCCTCTCCATTTTGCATTTTTTCAGTGAAAATTCAGTGTTTTCCTGTATTTATTTCACTGATCATATATTTTAATCATCATGCTGATATTACATTTGTGGGTTATCATACCAAAAACAGAGAAAACTGAAGAAAAAGTGACTTTTTCAGTAAAATCTATCATTAACTGAACATAAACTAAGTGTCTCCATCCACTGTCACTGATCCAACTCCATGGGTTTTACTGGTGAATCAATGTTGTAGAAGATGACAGTGTTTCCACGGTAACTACGGAGCCTCTGAATGTCCAAATGGATTATATCTGATGACCATGAAAAGATGACCAAATCTATTTTACACCAGTTATTTATATGTATTGATAGGATTAGTGGCTCTAAAGTTATTAAACGTTTTAGATCAGTAGATGCTTTTGGTCTCTGGTGGATATTTGGGTCTTTATGGGTTAATGGAGTATTAGCACCAGTTGGCTATTTGGCTGCGTAGGACACACAGGACTTTAACATAGTACCAGACTGAAGTTCATGTGGGTAGGCTATCCGTTTGCCATGTGAAGCATGTGAGGTTTGCTTCTACAATGCAAAAATCAAAATCTTACCAAGTGTTTTTTTTTCCTCATTTCTACTCAAAATATCTCATCACACTTAAAATAAGACATAATCACCTAAAGGGTAATTTTTCAGTGAGATATAAGAACTTATTTTTAGACAATAGATCTTGAAAATCATATTTCAAGAAATCTTACCAAGTTAATTTTCACTCGTTCCATTGGCAGATTTTTTTTTTTTTTTTGCTTGATTCAAGATTTTTTTTGCTTGATTCAACCAAAAAAAAACAAAAAAAATCTGCCAATGGAACAAGTGAAAATTATTTAGGTAAGATTTCTTGAAATAAGATTTTCAAGATCTATTGTCTAAAAATAAGTTCTTATATCTCACTGAAAAGTTACCCTTTAGGTGATTATGTCTTGTTTAAGTGTGATGAGATATTTTGACTAGAAATGAGAAAAATACACTTGGTAAGATTTTGATTTTTGCAGTGTACCATGAATTAATCTATTTATTATTTCTCATTTTTAGTCAAACATTACAGCAACTTATTGCAAGTTTGTCTCTGCACACAAATTCAGAACTATTCTGTTCATATTCTCATATATATAGTTTAATAATAGCAAAACTAGTAATGATGATTATAATAAAGCACTAAAGTATAAAGTAATAATAATATTTATTTAGATTAGGAACTGTAGGACCTGTATAACACCATTCCATGATCCTAGTTACTTCCTAACATTGCTCTCTTGTACCACCAGACCACTATGAAGTTCAGTGTATGTTTAGTTTATACACTTACATGTTTTCTTCTGGGGCAAGGCATTTTGTGGATGCAGGTAAGGGCTATTCTCAGCGTCTATCCTCCTCTTGTACTTCTGTCTGCCGCCTCGAACCCGGTCCAGACGAACACCTACAGAGACACAAACACAGGACACTGATGATGCATGAGCAGAAAAGGTCAAATATTGTCAGTATTAGGAGTCTGCTGAATATACAGTTAATATATTAGTACATTCAGTAAGGAGATGTATCTAAATTTATAGTTATGGCATGCATGGTTAAGTATCTATATATCTGACAGTGACCGCTTCCTGCATCCAGCATCAGGATGCTGGTCAATCACTGTCCGTCCGTTAACATGTCGTGATGATCCCAGGGAGACTGACCGGACCGTATCTAATGCCTCCTCATCAACACACATCCTGTAATGTGACACCTGACAACTTTAGAGCAGCCGATGACAACTGCCCATCCTAACAAGCATCATAGCAACTGTGTCACCATGGCGATGGGGATTTAGGAGTGCGTCCATGCAGAGGGGCAGTTGGGTAAAGACACTGGATTAGTGCTTGTGGAGGAGAAACACACACACACACACAAACAAAATGAGTGACAGTCACTAATGTATGCATCTGTCTGGTGAGTGTGACTGTGACTCAGGAAGTCTTTAGTAGTGGTGTTGGGTTACATGATCTGCACAGTGTAAATTACCATAGTGGCGCTGAATAGATCTATAATGGCACTTGGATGTGAAAGAGGCACTCTGAGGGTATTATTTGTCCACTTGACACCTCACAGTAATACTCCATACCTATGAGGCGGCAGTATCCTCTCTTAAACAGATATTTATGGAACATCTATAACAATAAGTCATGTAAAGTCTTCCCAATAAGGTCTGTACGATGTGTGGTGGATTTACAACTATTAACATTCTATCTATCAACATTCTTAGTTGTTTTGCATATAGTTTGTTTAGCTAGTATATATCCAAAGTCTTGTATTATTTAGTATAATATTCCAGTTTGACATTAACCCATAAAGACCCAGTGGTAATTTTGTGGCAGCTCTTAAATTATTTTTTTTCTCTAGATTTAACCTTTCTTAAATGATAAATCGTCATTCATTACAATACTATTCTCTGTATTTTACATTTTTTTCAGTGAAAATAATGTATTTTTCTATATTTAATTCATTGATCATGTAGATGTTTGTTGAAGCACCAGAGCAAGGTTAAGGGTTATTGTTTCAAAAACAGAAAAAGTGACTTTTTCAGTATAATCTATCATTAACTGAACAAAAACCAAGTGTCTCCATCCACTGTCATTGATCCAACTCCATGGGTTTTACTGGTGAATCAATGTTGGAGAAGATGATGGTGTTTCTATGTTCACTACGGAGCCTCTGAACGTCCAAATGGGTCATATCTGACGATCATGAAAAGATGACAAACTGTATTTTACACCAATTATTTACATGTATTGACAGAATTAGTGGATCACCAGATATTAAACATTTTATATCAGTGGATGATTTTGGTCACTGGTAGCTGTTTGGGTCTTTATGAGTTAAACTGTGACATGAAAACTGATGGTTTATCATGTAAATGGAAATCTCACTTTTCTGTGTGCATCTCCATTACACTTAAGTCTACAGTTTTATTATTTATTGTAGTTATTTACAAAAGGGAGACATTTAACACATACAGTATGCTAAATTCTTTGACCCAAGATCAGATTAGGTTGGTTTAGTAAAGTTATAATGACCACACATATGTATTTGTCTGTCTCTATGTTAAGATACAACCTGGATATATCTGAAGTATGTACAGTAGTAAAAAGTTACTGGTAAAAAGCTACATCTACAACCAGAGAGGAAGTATTTACAGTAGTGCGAACATCCCTTTGGATGCAACATGTCTTTAACCCTTTTGTTCAGACAATATGAGATTTATAGCATTCATTTTTTATGTTTTTGTCAGATATTTATAATTGTTTGGGGTGAGGGGTCACACTAAATAGTGAGTTTAACCGTTAGAACCAATTTAGATCAGTTTTTTGTACCTTTCGAGACTGTGCCCACATTTCCTGTATTTTTTTCTTGTTATATCTGAAGAAAAGAGACTGAGACATAAATGTGTATGCTCATTTCAACTCTAAAATACAACAAACCTAGAGGTGGCATAGTATTGTACTTCCATTAAAATGTCTTCAAGTTTTAAGTATGACAAAACATTTTGTAGATCAAAAAATCCTCTAAGGGTCATTGTAACTGATACTAATAATGTGTCATTTGTTAATACTCTCACTCATTTTCCATAGTTCCTTAATCCTTTGTATGGTTAAGGCTGATGGGATGTGTAATTGCATGTGTGTAATGCTTTGTAATGATATTTTCTGTGACAGTTTATTTATTAATATGTTAACGTTTACCTGGAATCATAGCTCAGGGGTTAAAGGGTTAACTTCTCTCCAAGTAATTGACAGCACCACTAACCACCATCAATTAAGACCAAAGAAATGCCCCTAGTATTTTCTGACATAATTAAAAGAGAACACACATCGCTATGATGTCGTCCATCAACGGCGTCCATTTTGGGGTGAAGGAGAAGTTTTTAAAAAGTTAAACACGCGAGAAGACGCTGTGCGGGGTATTAAAGGGTAAGCTAAGTGCCCCCTGACCCTGTTGTGATGTCATGGAGGGCAAATAGTAAGTGTGGATTAGCCTCAGCACTCAGCAGGTGGCACTATCAAGAGTTGAACGAAGGATGAGAGGGTTTGCTTGTGTGTTGCTGTCACATTTCACCCAAGCTGTTTGTAAACACTGGATTAAATCGAACAGGTTTGGTAGTTCGATGTGGTCGAAAACTGTATTTGTGTGCATTTGGATCTGACACTTAAACACACACACACACATACAGACACATCAGGCTAAGTGTAACTCTTCACAGTGGAATGTGCTGACAACTAAAAGGCCAAGAATAGCTGTGGTGGATAACAAAACAGACACACACACACATCCTTGTTGTACCTCTACACAGCCCATCAGGGTTCAATACACTCGCACATTGATCTATTTTTTCCCCTCTTTCATCACTCAGGCCTCTTTTCAGGGTGTCTAGATCATCACATGGTGGGACTTTACAAGTTCCCAAAACACACCTGGTAGGATCAGGACCATGAACATCCATCTGCTGATCCACATTGATCCAGGTCGCCATCACTCCCCCGCTCCGCCCCGCCCGCCTCCATTACTGCTGCCTCTACCAGCTTGTGTTCACCATAAACAATCCCACGCTTCTCAGATATTGTGACAAATGTACACTCGGCTGCCGGTGTGTCGCCGCTGTGGAGGTTACAATCCCTACTCGACTGCCTCTACTCAACAAACGAACAGAATTTAGAAAGTTGGCAGTGAAAACAGGTCTCTTTGTTCTGTTCTGTCCTGTGCTTTTCTAAGAATACAGATTAACAAAATAAAGATAGGAACAGATACTTTAAGCCTTCAGGAGGTTACACCACTGACCATGTAAATGAGATAAAACAGATAACTCATAGTCACATTACTGCACCTTTGTCACTTACACACCTGGGTGTATATAGTGTATATCTACTTCCATTTCCTGTAGATTTGTACATATGCAAATATTGTATTTTTTCTGCTTTACTAGTGTATTTTATCTATATTATTTATTGCTTTTAACTCTTCACACTTACTTTCTGCTTTTTGGGTTTTTTTGCTAGTGTTTTTGTCTGCAACTGAGCTATTGTGACAGAGTAATTTCCTTTGCTGATCAATAAAGTTTGTCTAAGTCTACGAACATTAGTTTTAACCCTTAACAGTTTCTAATCACACTAGCGTGATCAGATCACAAGAGCTTTTCAAATGTCCTTTCTCATTTGCACACATGTAATGAAGCTTGATATGTAATATGAAATCAAGATTTAGCCTCATTTATCTCACATTTGGTGAAATCGGATTGACAGACAATATTTATGTTGAAAAAACGTTCATTCATCCATCTTCTGCACCGCTTTAACCTCCAGAGGGTCGCAGGGGAGGAGCCTATCCCAACTACCTATGGGCAAAGGTGTCATACACCTTGGACACGCCACCAGTTCATCGCAGGGTGACATAAAGAGATGAACAACCAATAACATTCACACCTATATGCAATTTAGATTAACCGATTAACCTGTTAATGCATGTCTTTCAATGAAAAAACAATATTACTAAATATCATTTTAGACAAGTTTTCCACACTTACCTATTATTTTATTCATATCAGACATTGGATGCACCACATTAGTAGAGTTAAGACTTTGGTAAACATATTTAAGCACCAAAACACTTCATGCATATGAGTAAAGGTGTGTTTTCACAAGAGATTTGAACATTCTCACAAATCTGACGTCATACTTTCAGCATTTGAGTTGAATTATCTCTTTCTACAGTGCTCTAGGATAAAATAGGCCTCCATTCACATAAAGCTGAGATTGCCCTGAACATTTTGATATTAAACACTTTTGCAAGTACCTTAACCCATAAAGACCCAGTGCTGCTTTTGTGGCAGTTCTCAAATGAAACTTTCTCTATTTTTAACCTGATTTATCACCATTTACCCTAATATTATGCTATATATTTTGCGTTTTTAAGTGAAAATCTGGTATTTTCCTATATTTAATGTACTGATTATGTAGATGTTCATTAAAGCTCAGATTAAAGTTTAAAGTTTATATATTACATCCAAAACAGAGAAAACTGAAGAAAAAGGTAATTTTTTTCTGAAAAATACATCATTAACTCAACACAAACCAAGTGTCTCCATCCACTGTCATTGATCCAACTCCATGCTTTTTACTGCTGAATCAATGTTGTAGAAGATGACGGTGTTTCCATGGCAACTACGAGGCCCCTGAATGTCCAAATGGGTCATATCTGACGACCATGAAAAGATGATCAATTATTTACCTGTGTTGATAGGATTAGTGGATCAACAGGTATTAAACATTTTAGATCAGTGAATGATTTTGATTGTCAGTGGATGTTTGGGTCTTTATGGGTTAAAAAGGTGAAAATCAAGAAAATATCCAAAGACCTCTGAGAGTTAAAGGGTTAAAATCACACATAGGCCTATACAAAGTGTGGGTTTAAAATATTAAGCACATTTTGTAACCGAAAATGATTTACCGCCCATGGTAGCACACAGCAACAGCAGAATTGGGCACTAAAGACGGCTTAATCAAATCCTGCCTGAGGTCTATATGTCTTTTAGCTGTGTATTTAATACGTCTCTGGCTCTCCCCATTAAACCTCACAGCTCCTCTGTCTCAACCTTTACTGTGTCTCTCCAGGGAAGAGGGGCATTACGAGACACGATGAAGCGCGTTACGAGGGCGCTTACGACTGGAATTACGAGGGGCAGTTCGCATTTCACGGAGGTCCAGGAATCCCACAAGGCATCTGGAGGAATTTACGAGGGGGGAGGGAAAGCAAAGAGGGGTGGCGAGAGAGGGGCGGGGGGGTAGTTGAGAGGTGGACTGGGATGCTGTTGATGCCCCTATCCTATTAAAAGCGACTAATTTAGAAAAACGGCACAACAGCACAAAGAGGTGTGTGCGCCAATGTGTGTTTAGATCAAATCTAACACACAAACTGATGTAAAGATGATTTGATTCCACAAATCTGTAGCTGATGCATTTGTGAACAGGCATAGCAGTGATAAAAGGATGCTGCTGTATGTTCAGAAATGAGTAGGAAGCATTAAAAGATGATTCTGGTTTATTACAACTTGGATGTTGGTTTTTTTTTATAGTTTCGGTCATTATTTCTGTCGGTTATGATCACACACTCACACCAAAGTAAAAGCTGAGAACTGGAAACATAAAGAACAAAGTTTAATGGGGCAGGAAACAAGATATTGCACAGTCACTTCTTATAAAAAGTGAAACATTTACAAAATTCTGCCTATAATCCTGCAACGTGTGGGCATTACTCTGCTTTGTCTGTGTTGTTGTTCGGTGTTTTCTTCACAATTATGGACAAAACTATAGAAATACCACCCAAGTTGTAATAAACCGTAGCCTTTATCCTCTTGTTATTCTTTTTCTATGCTAAGCTTTGTCTTAACATTTACCGTCACCTAAATAATCCTTACATTTTACCCACCATGCACCCACACTCACACATATTTATCTGGCCTCCCCTCTTTTATTATCATCTGTTGGCCAGAAGCAGCATGCAACAAGTGGCCGGTACAGTAGGAGGTCGCTAATGTTTTCCTTTTTGAGTCACTTCTAAATCTGGACGACAGTATGTCAGCAGACAGGCACACAAGCAGACCAAAGCAGCACCTGACCACTGTTACAGACACGTTTTGGAATGTAAACGTGTCACCATTAATATGTTTTTTCTGTGTTTAAAAGCTCACACATCCATATTTTTTAATAGCCGAGCATTACAAAAAGTTGGAAAATGCTTGTGAAATGGCAGATGGAATGATAAGAATCCTAGAGGACATAAAGTCACATGAGACAAAGTATCTAAAAATGGATCTTGTGTGTTGGGGTTGGAAATTATTGCTCACTTGTCCACAATAAATGGAACTTTTTGAGTGTTCATTTCTGTAAATTGAATAAAAATTTGCTTCAATATTCAAAATACAGTGCCGCAAACATAATGTGTCTGGACATAAATGGAGTTGTAACGGCTGACACAGTCGAATGGTTAAAAGGCGCTTCTCTTTTTAAGACATAGCTATGCATTGTTTAGGTTTTACTACACACACACACGACACATACATCACAACTGGCATGAGGGCCCATAAGTCTAACTGTCAGTCGTCTTAAGTTTCATTGCACTCTACATAACCACTAGTTTATCAAGTGAGACATTAAAGGCATTTAGTAATAATCACAGGGTGTCAATTATAAAAAGGAGGAAGGAAATCTGAGTATTGTTTTCAGGAATGCAAAACAAAAGAAACCTCATTCAGACCGGTGTTAGGGTTTATAGTCTCTGGGTGCTTTCTCTCGAGTGTCTGAAGAATGAGTTTTGAACGACTGCCAAAGCTACCAACCAATCAATTCCAAAAAAAAGTAACTCGCTATCTTTCAAACAATGTTTGGATCTGGGTCTGGAAGTGATTTTTGGTGTATCGCTGACCTTCTCTTAACATGCCCACAGCCAGACACTTCACAAATCGACAGGCCTGGCAGGACTTCCTTCTTCGCTTTGTGATTTCGCATTCATTGGACGCTGGGCAGCTGTATTCAATGTTACCTAGGGGAGACCAAGAAAGAGTAAAAAAGTTAGGATTTTACATTGCTGTTGTGGAAAAATTAACAATTTATGTATAATCACTTCATTTATGTTCATTTATTTTATTGGTTCATTTAATAGGGACCATGCATATTTATGAACATTGTCGTATAAAAAATACACTCATGTAAATATACCAGAATTGGTAAAGATAACTACTTTTCATCTGCAGTCCCTCAGCAGGTGAAAGAACAAGACATAAAACAGCCTATGTTGATACAGCACTCTCCAATTTGCATCATTGCACCACTGTCTTATTTAGAGGTTTTTCATGGTTTTCACACCAAATCTACCTTGAAATCCCAAAATAGGCATAGTCCACAGTCAGTGCCTTCAAAACTACCAAACTCTGGATCCTGTGCATCCCATAATGCAGTTGAATTTTATTAGAAAGCCAGTCACGATATTTCTTTGCCTTTCAAAATCCCATCTCCAATTTGCACCACAGGCATTCTGGTGTTAATACGCTTTTTCAAAATGAATAATGACATGATGCTAATGGTGGAGAGTTTGTCATTGGGTGCATTAACAGAACTGGGTCCTCAGTGGCCACTTCCCACAGCTGCAGATCACACAGTAGTGAACAAATGCTCTGCATCCCAGAGCATTTTATTTTTTAATCAATGACGAAAAGGGATGTTTAAAAAAACTACCGACAGGACACTTACAACAGTAAAACAGGTCAAATATTATCCTGTTTATTAACTTTTTTGGGTTTTTTTGGACATGTTGAACCTTAGGCATTTTAATGTTCAGTGTTGGGAATGGAAACAGAGTACAGTAGGCTGGAAGTAAACCTGAAAGGCACAAACTTTTATGGGTATGCGCCATTTAGTTACTTAATTACTCATAAAATGTTAAAAGTTCAAAATCTGTCAGATGTCCCTTTTAACCTCTAGTCACTTTATTTTCAGTAAACCTAGAAAGCAAAAATAAAAACATGAGTTGATTTTCCTTTCGCACACCAGATGTTTTGGTTAGTAATAGCAGATATGATATTAGGATGACATCAAAACATTAACTTTAGCTGCTTAGCTCACAATTATTGGAATTAGGCCTGAAAAACATCCATCATCTAAATCGGAGTCACACTGATTGAGACTTAATGTGCATGTTTAGTCTGATGGCGTTCAGCCAGTGGCAGGCGCTCTCAGCTGCCACCCTCCATTTGAAACAGGAAGTATCCGATGAGCCAGACATCACATCTCCCTGTTTGAGCAAACAGCCGCTCATCCAACTTGCCCCTTGAACCCATCTACAGTAGCTAATTTTGAGGGGCCAAAACACAACATAAACTGCCAAGTCCTCGACCTGGGACATGAGTTGACAGAAGAACAGCATTTCGAACATCCACTGCAGCTGGCTTTCTATGCTAAATGCTGCAGAACTGAAGCGAATAAGCACTTTCCGTACCACATGGTATGTTATCTGAAACTTGAAAGCCTAAACTTAAACATGTTGACTATATACACAACATGCCATAAGTTTAAATGCTTATCAACTGTTTGCAAACAGGTCTGCATTTAAAGCCTTTGCACAGTTTAAGAGGCAGGAGGCGGAAGCTGCAAGTTAACTGATCAGGGCTTATTTATCCCAAAACAAATGCTCAGGGTACGACTTTGTCTCACTGTGTTGCTCGTAAAACAGGTTTTTATGATGCAGGAAGGTATTATCAGCCATGCACAATAAACTCTGTTACTAAGTATGAAATGGAGCACGTTTATGTGCATGAATGTGTGTTGTGTCTTACCTTGGATGGTCCTCTTGAAGAAGGCTTTGCAGGCCTCACAGGAAGCGACACCGTAGTGGTAGCCGGAGGCCACATCACCACACACCAGACACAACCGCTTGGCAACTGTACCGAGCATGAATTCACACTTCACTTGGCCGTCTTCCTCTCCAAACCGCCTGGATGGAGGCAAAGAATAGAGGAGGTAATGAAGGGAAAGAAAGAGGGATATTTATAAGATTTTAATGTAGTGAGCTCAGAATGGAGAAGTGACAACATGCTGCATCCACCTACCTATTTGTTTCTCCATTGTTGGCCGCTGTGTGACCATAGAGGCCTGGAGAGTCCAGCCCATTGCTGTGACCGTGGCCCTTTATCAGAGGCCCATAACTGGAGTTTGTGTCTGAGGATGAGCTTCCAGGACTGGGCTGGGCCGGGCTGACGTCCCCCTGGGAACTTGGGCTGGGACTGGAGGGCTCACGCTTTATTGAGGAGGGACAGGTGGGGTCCAAGCCCCTCACTGACATCCTGCCTAAATGTCTGGAGGAGAGTGGATGGAGAGGGAACACTTAATGGTGATTCGATTTAGTTGATTATGTTCTTTCCTTATTAACATACAGAATTTTAATGATTTTTGACTTTCAGGTCAGTGCAATGTTATATTCAGTCACCTTGGTGTTGTCATTAATATTAAACACCTGGTGTTCAGGTCTGTGGGCTGTGATTAGTTTTATTAAGACAAATATCAACCATGAATATGTAAGAAGCGCTCTGGAATATCTTTACTATTAAATTACAGGTGAATTCATTATCATGAATATGTCACAAAAAAGACCAAGGATATTACCCTGTTCTCTTTAGTCACCTGTCTGTCTCCACATCCCTTCATTCATGCATCCATCCATCTCTGTCCTATCTACACCAGCCGTTTGTAATTTCCCACATATGCAAAGCTACTGCCTATTACACTACTTTGTTTTCAAAGAGAGAGATTGCTTAAGCAAACCTAGGGAAATCACCAAACCAGAAATCATCCTCATTATCATTGCCATCTCTCTTATTTTTTATGCACCTCTCCTGTCTATATTTGAAATCTCTAACAGGTTATTTGAATAAATGGCCTTTAATATTGTCTCCTATTGTGTCTCTTATTGAACACACACGCAGAGACACACATCATATTCTTTCTTTTTCACCAGAAATCCTCAAAAAGCACATTAAAGAATCACACAGATGAATATGACTTATGTTGTCAAACTATGAATATTTACAAACTGCTTTATAATTGTGTTTTTTGGAGTACTTTCTATTAATACTTCCATTATAATTACTTAGAATAAACCCCTTCTCATATCTGGAGTGCTGTACTTATAAGCCTTAAACTATGTATCATTACTCTATTATTGGATTAAGATGTGACCACAACAGACACTCTGTCACCACACAGAGGAGAAAAAAGCATCTGAAACCATCTGAGGTGCACAGTCGGCTCGCAGGCATGTGATCTGCACACACACACACACACACATTCTGAAAACACACACTACCATTGTGGTGTCAAGCATGCGTGCATGTGTGAATGTAAAAATAAAAATCAGACACGGGCTCCCACTTCTCTACATGCGCTACAGATTCACGTCACACAAGCTCCACGCACACACACTTACAGACATATTTTAAAGCATGTGTCTTCATAAACACCCCAACACATACTTGCACGCAACTGTGTGTCGCCAGGCCAAACTTTAAAAAAAACACTCTGCTGTCTCTCTCTCTGTCACACACACTTCCAAATACAGAGAAACACACACTCGCAGACACACTCAAACACACTGTCCATACAGCAGACCATCTCTACCACTGGGATCTCAGTCTGGTGAAATGGATGTTCAAGTCTGCCTGTTTCCTGTCATGCAAATAAGTGTTCCCAAAGCCACAAGTCATTTGGTAAGCAAAGACACTGGCTGCTTTTAACCACCCCCTGAATAAACCACGGCCACGGGCGACTGACCCCTCTACAAGCCCACAAAGAAGACGGACAAACAGTAACAGACAGACTGACAATAACTAATGGTACCAGAGCCAAGCAGACAGGTAGTACATGTCTGGATAAGAAAAACAAACCAATGAATGCACCCAGAAATAAAAAAAAAACTGTTATGTCTTGGCACCAAAAAGGCTTTATTCACAGAAGACATTTTGAGATATTGTAGGAAATAAAGCCTGAATTCCTCATACAGTTTCAGTATTGTGAATGTCATACTGTCACATCAGGTCATTTTGTACTGTTTTTAACACTTTAAATACAAAGTTTCTGATTAAAATCTATTGTCTGCTCATTTCAGACAGCTTTTCATTGTTTTAAGTCCAATATTCAATCTACTTTTCTCTCTGCATTGTATATAGCCAATCTATGGGTGTTAGCTTACTCCTAGCAATTAGCTTTAGCTTACTTTAGTTAGCTCTAGTTGCTAACTAAAGAAAGCTAAATTGGATATAAATTTGTCCACAGACACTTAGTAGGTATACAGAGAAGTTGGAATTGCTTTTTTACAGAAGACAATGTAGGTTAACTTGGAAACTTAATGAGTGTTAAAAGAATTTACAAAAAAAAAAAAAGCTAAAACAGTTAGCTAAAAAGGTACTATTTCCTTTCAAGTGAGCTTATACACAAGGTAATATGTGAAGATATTCATTTTGTGGCTTAACAAAAATATGTTTAGGTTACACTAAGCAAGATTCTGCAAATACTGGTAGCAAAATGACTTGTAAAATAATGACAATATGTAATATTTACTGTAATTGAGATGTGAAGTCCCACTCTTGCAGGTGTGTCCCATGGAATCTTGTATTACAGTCAATGGTGGGAAACATGTCATTTTTTTTATTTTGTAATTTTTTATTATGCATCCTTTCTATGTATGATATTTCTCGATTTAAAATATGATTTTAAGTCACAAAAGCTGATGTTTGTCATAAAACTGTTGAACCATTAGAATGTGAACAATGTGTAAGTGACATCATTGTAACTTCCTATTTCCATAGTTTGTTTGGACTTCAATGGCGTTTTCTCAGCAGCTTCAACTTGAGTGATTTTCTCTTCTTTTAAAACATTATGCCCATAAAATATTTTTTTTTACCTCTTCTCATGAAATGATTGTGGCACAGTAATTTATTCTTGATAGAAAAAGTGTAACTGGGCCTCAGTATGTAATCATTGCACCTGAACAAAGTGATTACTGATGTGTATAAATTGGAATAAAAAGAGGAATATGTCTGAAAACACAATTATTCCAACTTTATGGGCAACAGTGCACTTTTTCACCTCCCTTTCAAACAATGAGGTGAAATATAATAGTAATGGCAGTTTTAGTATTGGTGATATGTATCATGTGCAATGAGAGATGCAGTCTACTGAGCTGTTCCAATTCATGTATGTTTTTTTTAACTATAAACTGTGAATTTACTAAATTATATTTTAAATACACAAACATCAAATGTGAAACTGGTGGCACAATTCAAACAGGATGAAAAAAAATTGTCTTTGTAATTCATCACTATATAATAGTGGGGACCTAATCATTAAGTAGAAAAGAAGAGAAAAATAAAAAGGCTGCTTTCAAAGTAATAAAAGGCACAACAATTCTTGTTTTCAGGTCATATTACAGTAACAAAACACAATTCTGAATATTATATTGAATGTCTGCAGTCAAATCACCCTAAATCTGACACACTGAAACTTAAAACCAATACAGATCGCTAAAAGACACTAAAATATTTCTTAAAGGACAAAGGAAATCAAGAGTCTTTGAGTTGATATGAAAGTTTATGTGGAGATTTTCATTAGTGTGGATTTAGATGAAAGTTTTTCTTGTCACAACACAAGGTTGTGCCAGCATTAGTAGCTTATATTTCACATACATTTCAGCCTTAAAATCTAAAACTAAACATTCCTTCATTTACCAATTAAAGGTTCAGTCCATATAGTGGTATTTTAATTTCTCCTCACCCCCCTTCACTTCTCACCTCTAATCCACTTTAACCACTATAAAAACAGGACTCAAAGGTGATTTGAGTTTCCTTTTAAAATGACTCACTGGTACCCTTATTGGCTATCCATCACAGGCATCCATATTGCTGTGTCAAGTCTTTGACAGGTAAGATATACTTTGTGCTCTCCCATTATAATGCATCACAGGAGAAGGAGGGAGGGTGCTGGCATTTTGCTTTCATAATGAAATGGCATTAGAGTGGGGTGATCAGATGTGATGGGATATTCACTTTGACAGATTACTAATCTACAACTCCACATAAAAGCCCATCAAAAGATTGTTGGTGCAGCTCCGAGACAAAAAAGAAAAAAAATCAGTGTGTGTTTCAGTGCGTCAGTGGGAATTCAAAGTTATCGTACCTTACCCCTTTGTGTCCCAGTATCCAAAACAAGTCTAATTGCACCTTGGCAACAAAGGCTAAAATGCAGCATGAAACGACAAGAAGAAAGAGAGGAGAAGAGAAGAGAGGCGAGGCGGGAGGAAATTACAAGAGAAGCAGACAGATAGAGAGAGTGTGAAAAAGCCTGGAAGGGACAAAAAAGGAAAAGGAAAAAAAAAAAGGGGGCAGCCCTGTGGCTCATTAACCTGGGGTGTTGAAAGAAACGAGAGACGGCAACACTCACTTTCAAATGAGCAGAGTCATAATGCAGACAATGACCCACCGGATGAAGAAGGGAGGAGGGAGAGGAGGAAAAAAAACAGAAAAATAAAACAAGAAGGGAAAGAAATACAGAAAATAAGAAGGAACTGATAGAGAGGAGAGGCTTTGAGGAAGTGAAACTCAAGAGATTTATTCAGCTAATTCAATATCACAACATTGTGGTGTGCAACCTTTTAGCTCCAACCCTAAGGAGTTGATATTTAGGTCAGTGGGGTCTCAATTGTGTGTTTTTTTCCTAATGAGCCAATAGGAGATGAGCAGGGATCAGTGGCTCCCCCAGCCAAACCATAAGAGCCTTAGTCAGGCTTTGGATGGAGCTGGTAAACTGGAGATGTGGCCTGAGCTGGACCCTCTGGAAACCAGGCATAGCGCTCCTTACATGGGATCATCCGAGTCCGTCAACACCTCTCCTCCCATTCTTAATCTACTTCCCTGTATCAACAACAACAAGGACATCCACAAATCCATGTTTCTTTTAGTGCATGTGTGCTTCCATCTCCAATTCATCTGCTGTGGAAAGTTAATTTCAGTTCTAAAATGTACTCAAAGCCACTGATTATGCCACAGCTGATAAAAAAGGGAGCGATAATGAACATGATTTTTTTTTTTTTTTTTTTTTTTTTTTTTTATGATTACAGAAAAGAAAGGCAATCAAAAGGCAGAGTTGCTGTAATCAAACAGCTGCTACTCCACATCTTTTCACTGGATTGCATTTGATTTGTTCATGGCGGCAAGGAAGCATTTACACAAGCTTTTAGTTTGGATGACCAACACACCAGAACTATTAAGCTTCACTGAACCCCTCTCACCCACACAGTCAGAAACAAACAGGTTAAACAATAGCAACTGTAATCAATGCAAACTGACTTCTGCACCTGGGACTTCAACATTTCACATAAAAACCCTTTAGAGACACAGAAAAACACACACACTTGAACTCGGAGCCACAATAAATTAATGATAAACAGTATGATTCATGCAGATATGTGACATTTATTTAGTTTGGCTGCACGTTTTGGTCTACTGATCATGTGTTGAAAGTACTTACTCTGTGTCAGAGTGGTAAGTGAAACACTCTGGGAGGTAGAGGTCGACTAAATCCATGTGCACTCTGCCACCATACTCCAGAGAGCAGAAAAATCTCAAATCCAGTCTTTTCCAAACTCTGCCTCCCTCACCTCTCCTCCTTTTTTTATATTTTTTAACCCTTCTATTCCAATACTCTGTATCTCTCACTGCACTGTTTGACACTTTCTTCTAATTCCTATAAACTTTGTCTCCATCTACTGCCCTCTCTTCTGCTGTGTCACACTCTCAGTGCTGCTCATTGTCCGTCCGTCTTCCTGTCACTCACACCTTTCACGCTGACCACCCCCAGGGCCACTCCACTGCCTTTGAAGTCCTGAGTGTTGTGACTAGCTGGCTGTGTGACAAGGGTCTCCAAGCAGAGTCAGCCTGCATGAATACCCAGCCACACTATTTGAATGGCCCTCCCCCTGAATGCTGAGCTGCCACTTGATTGGCTCTCGTCTGAGCCAATGAGACGCAGCTTCTCCCTGGGGCAGGTGGATGTGATAACAGAGGATGTTGGCTGTCCTCCTCTGTCAACTTTTAACAGGAGCGTTAAAGGTGAATTCTTAATAATTAGCCACACGTTCTGCTGTTACTATATTTATTAACATGAAAACAATGAGTGAACTCCCTTTTTGTGAGCTTTTTGTTGACCAAAATAACATATCCATCCAAGGACTGATTCTGTTTCAGCAATTATCTAAAGTAGTTTATGCAGTTAAAATGGTCAAAGTTGCCTCTTGAGCATGAAAATTAATATTGCTGTATATTTAATGTATTTAATCAGGCAGGTTTCATACTTTAACAAGATTTTAAAAAATCTGAATGTTATTATCCACCAGTGTTTTTCAACCTTGGGGTCAGGACCCCACGTGGGGTCGCCTGGAATTCAAATGGGGTCACCTGAAATTTCTAGTAATTGATAAAAATAAAAAAAAAAACAAAAAAACAACAACTTACTAATAAAAAATATATGTTGAGTTGACAGAGACAATCATGATACATAAAAGACATGACAAACTGTGAGTCTGAAACTGAAGCACTGTGGTACTGTTTATCTTTTAAATGTTCATTGTGGTCGGTTTCAGATGCTGCAGATCTTTCATAAATCATAGTTTGAGTTCTTGTTTGTTCAGTATTAATTGTCAGCCTTGTAAATACAAGCTGGACTGACTGTACATATCCTGACCAAGGAAAATAAAATTCTCCCTTTGTGTAGTAATCTACACCTGGCTTTTCTGCCTCCGTCCATAATAATATACATTATATAGACTAAATCTCATCTAAAATTAACGTTTATTTGCAACATAGTTTAGCAAACTATTACATGATCAAAAACAAATTAATTTTAGCCCAAAAAAAGTCTCCATTTTGAATGTCTGTGGTCGCCAGAAAGGTTGGGAACCACTGTTGTACACCATTACCAATAAAGTAGGAATAATTTTGTTAACAGACATATTTATTTTATTTTATTTTACTTTATTTTATTTTATTTTATTTTATTTTTTTTAATTAATTAATTAATTTATTTATTTATTTGACAGGGACAATGCAGTCAAACATAGATGCAGTTGATGTGATGCATATAAAGTTTATACTTAATGCTAATTTTCAACTCCAGTCCCCAGTTCAACTCTTCCACAACATTGCAGTACAATATAAAATATACATCATCTAAAACAATCATACCATACAATTCAATAATCCAGTGTTGCATTTATATGATATGAGGCATTCACTCACTCACTCACTCACTCACTCACTCGCTCTTCCACACAATATACACAATATTTACAGATGAGAACAGTTGTGTTTTGTCTTTAACCATTCAACTTTTTATTCCTATTTATGCACATCAGTAATCACCTTTGACCTGCCACAGTTCCAGTTACACTTTATCTATCAAGAATAAATCATATTGTCACAATCATTTCATGAGAAGATATAAAAAAATTAGCTTATTCCAATTTTATGGGCAATGTTGTATATGCTACTTACATGTATCTTCTATAGTTACTGTCTTGTTGCTTATTTGTGAGAGATAGTTGTAAAAACCTTGTGTTTTTGTCTCATCTCTACATTTTATTATATTCTGATCTTCTAATGTGCAAACAAATAATAACCAAAACTCACAGTTATATAAAGGTGAATTCTTAATTATTAGGCAAATATTTGGATGTTTAAAAAAAAAAAAAAAAGTAATAACTGAACCACTACTTTTATGTCAACAAAAATAAAGTTTTATGGAAACAAACATCAAATACTGATTTAGAAGTGATTAGAAACTCATCCAAGGACTGGTTTCTAACAGCTGAATCATTCTTTGTGCATAAATATGACAAGAAAATATAATTTTTCAACATCAATTAAAATAAATAATCTACGAATAACATACAATTAGTTGACTCTCAGTAAAAATAGCCTGTTTTTGTTATTTACATTATGGTGAATTCAACATATTTGTTTTTTTTTTTTTTTTTTTACTATTATTAATGTTATGTATTTATTATTCATTATCTTTTTATTAAGACATTCTCTTTTCAGTGACAATAAAAAATCTTATTCTTTAATTGACAAAAAAACAAGCAAATAAATGAATCAGTTCTAAAATCAGTTCATGTTCTAAGTAAGATCAACATGAACTCTTCCTACAAATATGGCTCTAAACAGACACACGGAGATAAATAAGCAGAGTTTGTAACTGAGCATTAACTGACTTACAGTACTTTTATCTGATAATCAGCTATGGCTATGTGCCTAATGTGATGCTTTCGCCTTTCACTGACCACACGTGCACACAAAATGAGAAGGTAAGTAGTGATTGGCATGCAAAAAAGGTTAATGGGTGCAACAGATGTTGTCAAAAGAAACAGCATTTCCCAGGAAACATACACTGAATTTTATGAATTACCACATACCATAGCTTAAATTTATTCTAGAAATGTAAACTATGGTTGTTCTGATTATATACAACCACATCCATTTACTATGTCTATTTTATTTTGTATATTTTGAGGTAAATAAGACGTGTTGTGACATAAAATCATTAACAATATGAGTAACAGTAATGAATCTACTAATCAGTCTATGAATGAATTCACTTCTCTTGTCATTTCTCCTACTGTGAGTGTGAAGGTAAGAAGCCTGAGGTCTTGCGCAACCTGCTGCCACTGTGTCCTAATCCACTTATAACACAGATACACATGTAATCTGACAGTGTCCACATAAACCAAACAAAGCAAAACATAAGACATACACTAAAAAGTAAACTACCTGCACTGAAACTGTATTTGGACATGATGCAAACCACTTTTTCAGGGCCACTTTCTGAGATGCCTGTGCAAAATTTAGCTTTGAAATGATTAACTTGCACATGTACTATTAAGTTCCAAACTTGAGGTCTGCTATAAAAATATATCTCTTTTAATCCCTGTTAAGGCATAGCTATTTATGTGAATGAGAAGTTCCTTAAAACATGGTTTATTGCTGCCTACAGTTGGTCCAGTCGGAAAAAGCAGAAAATGGAAGGAGTCAACATTTCTCTCTGCATTGTTCCAATTCTATCTGAATTAATTTATGACACAATATGAAACCCCTTTGGGATTTCAGCAAAAACAGCGATGTTGGATTCTCCATGAGTGTAGAAGCACAGGTGTGGAACATGCAGTTCGCTGAAAAATCTGAAAGTTTCAAAGAAGAAACAAATTCCTTCTCCCAACACAATAAACTACATGAACCTTCTGGGTAAAACAAACTTTCTGAATAAGATGAAAAACAATTGTGCATTTTTTCCTGGTATTGTAAGACTAAGCTTGGAGGTTTATCAGGTATAAAAATGAGAACTTTCTGAATAAGATTATAAAAAATTGTGCATTTTTTCCTAGTATTACAGGACTAAGTTTGGAGATTTAGCAGGTATAAAAATGAGAACTTTCTGAATAAGATTAAAAACAATTGTGCATTTTTTTCCTAGTATTATAAGACTAAGTTTGGAGGTTTATCAGGTATAAAAATAAGAACTTTCTGAGTAAGTTGCACATTTTTTCCTAGTATTATAAGACTAAATTTGGAGGTTTATCAGGTATAAAAATAAGAACTTTCTGAATAAGATTATAAAAAAATTGTGCATTTTTTCTTAGTATTATAAGACTACATTTGGAGGTTTACCAGGTATAAAAATAAGAACTTTCTGAATAAGTTGTGCATTTTTTCCCAATATTAAAATACTAAATTTGGAGGTTTATCAGGTATGAAACTGAGCATATCTCAGTAGAAGTTTGGTGTTTTTCTTGTCAGTCTGTGCTTGCCTCTCCCTCTCTCATTGACATGACGTTGTGCTCGTGCCCAGAGCTGACCCCCGCTGACCCACTCTCCACAGGAATGAAATCACCTGCAGTAATCTGTTGCTCAGATAAAGGCCAGACGGCGGACTGCGTGGAGTGGGCCTTATCTCATTACGCGCCGCATGAAAGGGCTCGGCAGCAAGAAACACGCACCACATTAAAGCAGCCACATAAAAAGACTTACTACATGTGTAAACCAACATGTGAGCACAAGCGCACGCAAACAGAACGGAGAGAGCGCGCACAATTATGCATAAAAGATAAAGAGTGTGATTTCAAATGGTAGATAATTTTATCTCAACCATAAAGAGCCAGACAGAGTGCTACTATCGTATCAAATCTCCTAAAGTTAATGTATCACATAAAAAAAAAAAAAAAAAACAAAAAAAAAACTCTCTGCACTGAGAAATTATCTTCAATAAACCATTAAGGAAACTGAATGTTGACATTAAAGCTAAGAGGTTCTTATCTCAGTGGCTTTTAGTTTGATAGCTCCCATCAATGGAGTCTTTATTTGCTCTTGCTGAGGTGAGGGGCTTTCACATATTCATAAAGCAGCCAAGTACTAGTTAAAAACAAAACACAGATATATTATTTTATCACATGAGAAAGGTTGATATTTTCCTTGGCACCTTCTGATCAGTCTTAAGACACACCATAACAATAGTAAAGCCCAGAGCGGCGTCTGGTGAGCCACTTGAGGGAAAGAACGCAAACTGAGGCGTTTATTTTTACTGATAATTTAACCATTACTGTGTGATACTGTGCAAAATGACTCTCAGTTCATGTTTGGTTCAACAACACTGTTAGATGTGGTTTTAAACGACAGATATTTGAACTTTGGATGCGGAAAATACCACTGTATATTCTTAATAACTATTTAGTCTGAAACTTCCCAGAGTCCAATTTTCAGGATGAAATGTCTTGTAATAAAAATGAGAAATAAGAAATGTAAAAGTGTGGTATTTTTCATGGTGAAATTATTAATTTCCTGCCACTGCAGTCAAAATGTTTGCACTATTGTCACTGCAAAAATCAAAATCTTACCAAGTGTATTTTTTCTCATTTCTAGTCAAAATATCTCAAAAGAGTAACTTGTAAGTGCAATATAAGAATGTATTTATAGACAATAGATCTTGAAAATCTTATTTCAAGAAATCTTACCATGATACTTTTCACTTGTTCCATTGGCAGATTTTGTTTTTTGTTTTTTTTTGCTTGAATTAAGCAAAAAAAATTCTTGAATTAAGCAAAAAAAAATCTTGAATTAAGCAAAAAAATAAAAAATAAAAATCTTGAATTAAACAAAAAAAAAATCTTGAATTCAGCAAGAAATTCTTGAATTAAGCAAAACAATTCTTGAATTCAGAAAAAGATAATCTTGAATTGAGCATAAAAAAATCTGCCAATGGAACAAGTGAAAATTATCTTGTTGTATCTTGGCTTCTTGAATTAAGATTTTCAAGATCTATTGTCTAAAAATAAGTTCTTATATCTCACTGAAAAGTTACTCCTTATGCAATGATTATTATATTAAGTGTGATGAGACATTTTGACTAGAAATGAGAAAACATACACTTGGTAAGATTTTGATTTTTGCAATGTTGAAAGAGCTCTCAAGAATAAATGCAAATCTCCAACTCAATGTCAAAAATGCATTTAGCATCAAAATAAATAGAAAAACTGCAATTCAAGAGGAGGTTAACAACACCATGTAAACTTGACACAAACACAAAATGACAGACCCACAGAAGGCTGAATGACAGAGCGCACAACAGCATGAATCAAAGCACAAACCCAGAAATGACAAGAAATGGAAACAAGCTAAATGCAGCAAATGAAATCGAACACGCACGGCTGCAGCGAAACATCAAAAATATTTTTACACTGCCGAGGCCGAACCCTAGACAGGAGTTCAATAGCTGCTCAGGAGGGACGCTGCCTGTAACTGAGCACCCAGCTGCCAGCTATTGACCCCAGATGCATCTAGTTTTCTCTGAAGAAGCCAGGGAAACGATGGGCTGAAGCAGACACTTGAAAACACACCCATTTGCACCTGCCAACGTGTGTGTGTGTGTTCACCCCATTTTTTTTTTTTTTTTTTTTTAACTTCCTGGTCCTTAAACTCTAAAATCTCAGCCTTTTCTTGGGGACAGCTGTCAGATTGTCTTCCAAAACTAGATGGTCATTCTGCAACTCCAACCCCCACCACACACACATACACACACACACACACACATTAGCATCAGCCCTCAGATCTAGTGAGTGTAATCTGCTTAGTTTATGCCTGACTCACAGTCATCCATCAATTACTGAGACACAGGGAAAGACTATTGACACTGTGTGCAAACACCATTGTCTCGCTGCACCAACACAGTCCCACTCAGACACTTTAATGGTTTGCAAAGGGAGTGATGGAAGGGGGAATGAGTGAAGGAGCAAAGGCAAGCGAGGGATCTGATGAAGAATGAGAGAAAACGATAAAAACATAGATAAAAATGGAAACATCATTTCCTTCTTTTTGTGCACACTTTACAGTTTGATGTGTTTAAATTGATGGATTGGAGGGAAATGATACATACCACGGCAGACTGACTGACAGATGAGCACTTGCAAGAGGATCAGTTTCAATGTATTGATCCATAGCACACTGTAAAGGGATCAGAGGTCACACACACACTCACACACACATACACTCACGTTGGAATTGCACGTCCATAATCTGTGTCATACCAGAAACCTTAGAAAGCCCCTGGGAGAAGCTTAAAGCATTGTAACCATAGAAATGTCACTAAGAGCTACTGGGACCTGCTGCTGCTATTCTCAGTGGGTCAATGGTCTTCAAATGGTTTTCACTTATCTCTGGATCCTGCGGTCCCACTGAGGGAGGAAATGAGTCACTGCTGGGAAACATACGTGCACAGGAAGGCATTTCATTACAACTAAATTAGGATCATTTTTGCATATTTGAAAATAGAACCACAGGGCTGCCATCAGATGCAGCGCTGCTTTATTTTCCATTAATAACTTGTCTGGATTGCCCCCTAGTGGAGGGATTTCTTCAGCATCTTTAACTGGGCTGACCACAAGTTTGATAAGATTGTTTTAAAGCACCGTTAAAGGAATTTTAATGGATCAGCTGAAGTTTAAACAGAATGATAAAGGAGCGTGGCTAACGTGGACCAGGTTTTATTGTTCCTCAGTCCAGGTTTCCTTCTGGCAGGTGTCTGGCCGTTATACGATCAAACCACTCTGACAAAATAATGTGGATTACAACGACACAGCACCGTCATATTCCCAACAAGGAGTACTGGATTAAATGGTCAGCTTCTGGTCTCTGTCATAAAACCATCCAATCTGTGTTGACTGCATCTTAAAAAAAACAACAACAAAAAACATACATAGGAAGCATTTCCTGTGTCTTTTCTCAGGTGTGAACCTTTTGGATGTAAATTGATGTTTTAATGCAGAGGTCCAGGTCCAGTCAGAGCTAATATGTGTATTTAATTCATCCTCAAGTCTGTTTAGATTTGACCTATCAGCCATAATTGTTTTAGTCAGTTTCATTATTATCATAAAAGTTCATGCATGCGTGTGTCTCGGGATCCACACAAATAGTAGGCATGCAAGTATTAAAGTACATAAAGTCAAGGTCTTGGGGAAAAAAATATCAGTTTTGAAAAAGTCTGGAATGTTTATTTGGATAAAGACCAAGCACCCCACATATAACACATAACATCTATATTATAAAAGTCAAATTAGAGTCTGGTTTTGACCAACTCTATATGTAAAATGTCATGAGATAATCTTTGTTATGATTTGGCTCTATATAAATAAAATTTGATTGATTGATTGATTGATTGAAATGGCCTCTCTGTGCGTGTGTGTGGGCATGTGTGTGTGTGTCCGGGGATTCACACAAAATCTGAAAAGAGCTGACTGCTGCAGTTTGGCATATTTATGTATTTTTGGTCAAGGAACAGACTAGTGAAAACAGCAAGTTGATAGGACCAACATTTTGGGAGATAATAGTAATTTTGGAATACAATAGCTTTACATTCACATTGCTCTACACAGAATGCTTTGGCGGTGACTGCTGGACAAATGTGGTACAGCATGAACAAATACACAATAGCATAAAAACTACCACATCTGGAACCCGTGGATACCCATGGGTCAACGCACTATTTTTTTTTTTTTGGTCTTTCAGTTTAGTTTAGTTGAGATTGATTTTCATATTGATAATTCAAGTATTTTCTCGGTATTTTGTCTTTATCCTTGTTTTCTTAACATTTTATAGGCACTCATAGAAATATTCTGAAATTCAAAATTTCAACCTTAGTTATTAGAGGACATAACAAAACTTTACTACTTTTGTGAAATTTTTCAAAAATTTGTATTGTTATGTAGAAAATCAAGGTCAATAAAGTTACCATATTTGGTTCCTAAAAGAAAAGAAAAGAAAAGAAAAGAAAAGAAAAGAAAAGAAAAGAAAAGAAAAGAAAAGAAAAGAAAAGAAAAGAAAAGAAAAGAAAAGAAAAGAAAAGAAAAGAAGGAAATATAAAAATACAGGAAAAGTGCATGTAAGATGAAAGGAACATGTATTTTAGAACATTAGAACATGACTTTTAGAACATTAGACCAACATAAGTGCTGATCCAGACCCCTGTCCACATCCACATTCTCCCTTTGAACATCATTCCTTACATTAGTACCATTACTTCATGGTACCGAACAAAGCAGGTACACTCACTGTTCATGCAGAGGTGGACCTTACAGACCCTGTAGACCACATTGGACCTGAGATTGTTGCCTCACTGTATCTGTTGATGTCACTGTCTTGTAATGGGTGCAGAAATTATCAAAAATAATCACTTGTCCGATAAAGGCTTAATGTACTTCTGTTCACCTAATACCTTGTTCTGTTTCATTGATTTTAGTGATTTTAATGTCTTCTATCTTTAAATGCTCTTTTATTGTCCTAGTTTGTTTTTATCTGTTCTGTCTTAATTTTGTGATTTTAATGTAATTTTCCTTGACTTAATGTATTTTCACACCTTTATAGAACACTTTTAATTACCTTATCTAAGAATGGTCATATACAAGTTAACTTATCTTGCCTTATTTTAGTTTTTATTTCCAGTTTTCAGGTCATATGAGAACAGTCCAATTGTGCAAAGTGATTTAATCCTTGAAAAACATGAACCATAAAAACTGAGGGAAAACAAAACTGAAACTGATTTTAGCTAATTTTTTTTTTTTATGTTAATTATAGTTTTCCTTTAATATTTTTGAAAACTGTCTTAAATTTTTATTTCAGATTAGCATTTTGACAGTTCTTTTAGTTTTAGCCTAAAGTATAACAACCCTGATACATGACATCTATGTATTTCTATATAAAGTATATGGTTTGCTCTTTAATTTTTTAAATTTTTTTTACCCCTCGGCCAACATCTGGCTGAAGGGGTGGCTGAAAGGGTATTGTAATTGTTTTGTCGTCCGTCTGTCTGTCTGTCCGTCTGTCTGTCTGTCCATTCAAAGAAATAATTACATTATCTGAAGAATGTGTTAACATATCTGCACCAAATTCATACTGTGGATGCATCTTGGCATGGAGCAGCAACCTAATGAAAATGGATGACCTTTACCTTCTTTTTCAAGGTCAAATGGCCTTGTACAGTTATAATACCTGCATACTTTCATATATAAATATGTATGTAATAAGTTTTACACAAAGACAATCTAATCTAAATTATAGGACAGTAACTTTCAGCAGAATCTTACACTATATTTGGCCGAGGGGGATTAAAAGTGTGCAGCACGTTATGTTTTTACATTATATATGAAATTTTAAACTATAACAAGTCTGTTATAAAAAGTGATGTTTGAGAGCTGACACCTAAAACTCAAAGTCCTTCTCCCCATTCTCACATTTATCCGTTAAAGGTAAGAGGTATTTTGTAAGTTCAGCAAAAATCTGGATTTAAGTTGTGGACCAACTGGATTTGAAACATCATAAACATCAGCGTTTGAAGATATATTTTCAACTTTAGAGAAGCAGGACATTTTAGTTAGTTAAGGAGCAGGTTTTCTGGTTCAGGACAAACCTTTATCTTTAGTTTTACGATTTCAGTTACTGCGAAAGCTAAGAACGTTATTATTATATTTCGAACCTCTTGAATTTCTCTGGTTGTCCCATTTCGCAAATCTCCTTTATACTTTTATATCATTGTCTTTGTATTTTAATTGTGAATAAACTGACCTGAAGTTAATCATCTAGTGCCCAAAGACTGAACTGAAGGAAGTGACCATATTTGAACATTTTTCAGTGACACCAGTTGTTTTGGTATTAGAACTTTTTCAGCAAAAAAACATATTAAACTTAAATTATTATGCAAAATAGAGTATTTTTTATGATGTCTTATAACATAACTGAAGGAGTCTGTATGTTTAATATGTTTATATTTGTGCAAGATGTAGTTTTACACCATCGCCGTAACATATTCCTTACTTCAAAAGACTTCATCATGAATAATGGGTGGTATTTATAAGAGCAAATCTGATCCATACACACATTTTTAAAGGTTAAATACTCTTTTACACACACACACACACACACACACACACACACGCATGCACGCATGCACACACACACACACACACACACAGGTGTTGCCCCACCTCATTCCCAGATCTGCCTGAGGTGAGGATCCGCCGGTACGGGTTCAACCACACACTGAATCCTGGGAGTCAGCACAGCCACACACACCGACTGCTGATGTCAGGAGCTATTATACACACACACACATTCATTTACCCACCCCCACATGGACACACACACACATTCAGTCTCTCTCATCATATCACTTTTATCTCCACAGGTGGCAAATTTAGCCCTGTGGCTCACTGTCAGCATGTCTACAATAAACAAATCAACACAGACAAGCAAACACAGACTCAAAGAGATCCTGTCATGTTGGTTCAAAAAAAAAAAAAAAAAAGTCGACCACAGTTTTTATGCATTCCTCCTGGCTTTTTCCTCTATCTATCCATCTAGACTTCTCTCATTAACCTGGCTTAACGTGAGCTGTCAGCAGCTCCACAGGTGAACTAGTCTCATCTCACGTCTGGCGCTGCAAGACTTGACACTGTCTCACACCACAGGGACCAGAACCGACACTCTGCTCACTTTCTTTAATTCCTCACCCTCTTCTCTCTAATTCTCCATCACCCCCTCCAGTGTTTTTTTTTTCCTTCTACTTATTGTCTGTCCCAGTTCTCTTTTATCTTTTGCTTTTGTGATCATTCAGATGTGTTCAGGGTCAAAATGTGACACCAGACCCCTTGTATTTCTTAGCTATGAAGTGAAGTCCTCCACCCTTTTTCTTGTGGAAGTGTGTATGGAGGGGGGAGGGGAGGGGGGGGGGTCTTGTAGCTTCTTGCAGAAATCCACAGATCAGTCCACAGCCAGTTAGCCTGTTTAGCACAGTCCAGTGATTTCTGGCCACACTAAGGTACACCAGTCAAAATGTAATTTTCTGCGAGATTACACATGATAATGACCCTTTTTGGAGGGTCGCCATAAATGATGACTTCCAATTATAGATGCATAAGTATCGATCTGTCAACAGAAGCAGAGAAGAAGAAGAGGAGGAGAAGAGAGGAGAAGAGAGGAGACAGCTGGACAGATGTAATGTTATGTTTACTGACATCTTTCTCATATCCGCACACACACACATAAAGACAGAGTGGACACTGCTGCAGACTCACTGAATAGCTGAACAATTGCTGAACTGCTTCTAAAGTCTTGATGGGAGCCAATAAAAGCCTGTGAGATGAGTTCACCTGGGATCAGAGTAGACCTTCAGAGCACATCACCTGGTCTAACACACACACACACACACACACACATAGAAAACACACATACACACCTCTGTTTCCCACATGCATTCAAGCACCACACTGGACTGTTTCTAAGCAGACAGAAGAAAAACACATCAGCCCATTTGCTGCAGTTAAAAAAGAACCCCCGGTGTGTACTTTCTCCCCCATTCTCTGGTCTTAACGCTTTTCTCAGTACTCACTGTCAGTTTCATCCACTGGCTGGCTCGGTCCTCCGCTCTACAGCTGCAGTCAGTCAGTCAGTCAGTCTCAAGGACAAACGCTCCAGCTCTCCTCGCCTCCAGTCTCTGTAGCTCAGCGATGCAGCAGCGCACGCACGCACGCACTCCCAACACACACAAACGCACCAACACACACACTCATTTCCTCTGCCTCTTTTCCTCCTCTCAGCGTCTCACTCTGATCCAGTGCTGAGTTTACCTACCTACCTGCCTCGCTGGCTCGCAGGGGAGTCCTGGGAGAGTGTGTCAGACAGAAAGTGTGTCTTAGAGGAAGGAGCAGACTGTGTGTGTTGGGGTGTGTGTGTGTGTGTGTGTGTGTGTATGGTGATGGGGGGGGGGGGCAACACAGCCAGCGTTCCCTTATATGCAGAGGGAGGTGGGTAGAAGGGGGGGTAGAGGACACACAGCGCTCCTGTATTCCCATAGATACAGAGGAGGGATTTCTATTGCAGCCGTGCAAAGATGGGAGAGAAAAAGAGGGAGGGAGGGAGACGGAAAGAGCATCATATTTCAGCGATGTTGAGTCAGCATGTGGATGCGATGCATGTGTTGATAGAGTTGGTAATATTTAGAGGCCATGTTTTTATGGGCAGTTAGGGATTCAAGTTCTTAAGAACCTGCGTGCTGTTTTGACAACATCAAAACTCCAGAAGTCCTGGGTTGAATTTGATCAAAAACTTTACACCAGGTTCTCTCATATTGGCCTGAATATTCTAACATCATATTTTAACCCATGAAGACCCAGTGGTACTTCTGTGTCAGTTCCCAAATTAAATCTTCTCTATATTTAATCTATGAAGTGATTTATCACCATTTACTATAATAGTATTGTAATTTATTGTTCAGTGAATGGTTGGAACAAATATGTGGGTAGGACTTTAACTCTCTAGATCACAGGTGTCAAACTTGCGGCCCAGGGGCCAAATCCGGCCCGCCAAAGGGTCCAGTCCGGCCCTTGGGATGAATATGTGAAATGCAAAAATTACACAAAGATATGAATCCTTTTAGTTCAGTTTCCACATTCAGACTAATTTAATCTCAAGTGGGTCGGATCAGTAAAATACTATCATAATAACCCATAAGTACTCACAACTCCGAATTTTTCTCTTTGTAAATGTAAAAATTTTCATGTCATTTTACGGTATTTACACTAAAAAAACCTAACATTTCACAAAAACACACATAACCTCAAGAAATATAAACATTTTGAAATGTCTGAAGTGTAATTTTAACAATATTCTGCCTGTTATTAAATGTTTTGTGTATTCGTCGATGCACTGTGATCTGTAAGTCGTAATTTACATGTTTAAATGATAAACTGACACATAATTTTGTTAAAATTGCACTTAGTTTTCTTCAGAAATTTCAGTTTGTTTATGTTATTCACATTGTTTTAAAGGATAGTTGGTAGATGGAAACATTTTCATCACATAATTTTCCTTTTTTTGCTCCAAAACATAGAAGAAAGTTTGGAGTTAACAATATTTATATATTATTATGTTATTATTTCACTGGTCCGGCCCACTTCAGGTCAAATTTGGCTGAATGTGGCCCCTGAACGAAAATGAGTTTGACACCCCTGCTCTAAAGCAGAGTTACCCACCTCTCTTGAATCTCCCTCCAGAGCAGGGGTCCCAAATGCGGCCCACCAAAGGTTCCAATCTGGCCTGTGGGATGTTTTGGCCAAGTGCAAATATTCCACAGTCTTGAAGTGAATTAAGCAAAAAAAAAAAAAAAAAAAAAAAAAAAAAGTAGCTTGAATTAAGGAAAAAATCTTGAATTAAGCCAAAAAAAAAAATCTTCAATTAAGTAAAAAAAAATCTTGAATTAAGCTAGAAAAAAATCTCAAACATAGTGAAAAAATCTTGAATTAAGCAAAAAAAAATGTTGAATTAACAACTTCAATTTTAAGTCTTTGTTTTAATGCAAAAAATGACATTAAGTAATGAAAATATTTACATTTAAAATCTCTCCTGTAACAATAAAATGTGAATAACCTGAACAAATATAAAGAACCTGAAATGTCTAAAGAAAATTAATTCCTGCCTGTTATTAAGTATTTAGTGTCTTCATCGATCCGATCCATAATGCAGATGTAGAAATGATAAGTTGAGGCAGAATATTGTTAAAATTGCACTTATTTTTCTTAAGAAATTTCAGTTTTTTCAGGTTATTTACATAGTTTATAAAAGTTAGTATTTACATAATTTAATGGGGTGTTTTTTTCCACTAAAACAGTGACAAAAAATTTGAAGTTGTCATTATTTATAAGTTATTATGTTGTTATTTTACTGGTCCAGCCCACTTCAGATCAAATCGGGCTGAATGTGGCCCCTGAAAGAAAATGAGTTTGAGACCCCTGCTCCAGAGAATCCTACCCACATATTTGTTCCAACCATCCACTGAACCAGCCTATTTTGAGGAGCACAACTCCTCATCCAGGTAGATGGGATCATTAGTGGAATCACTTGAGTTAAGTGAACTGGTAGAATCAATACATTGCAGTACTTTTACTCTATGAAGCTGGGATTACCCACCTCTGATTGTAATATTATCCTCTTTAGTTTGAGTTTTTTCAGTATAAGTCATGTATTTTCCTTTATTTAGTTCACTGATCATGTAGATGTTCATAAAAGCTCAAAGTAAATTCAAAGGTTATTATATCAGAAACAGAGAAAACTGAAGAAAAAGTGACTTTTTCAGTAAAATATATTATTAAATGAACATAAACCAAGTGTCTCCATGCTCTGTCATTGATCCAACTCCATGGGTTTTACTGGTGAATCAATGTTGTAGAAGATGACGGTGTTCCCATGTTCACTACAGAGCCACTGAACGTCCAAATGGGTCATATCTGATGACCATGAAAAGATGACAAACTGAATTTTACACCAATTATTTACATGTATTGATAGGATTAGTGGATCAATAAGCATTAAACAGTTTAGATCAGTAGATGGTTTTGGTCACCAGTGGCTGTTTGGGTCTTTATGGGTTAAAGATCTATTTCACTGTGGTGTTAGCCTATACTTAGAAAATAATCATAGTACAGACTTGGCAGATGTGGCAAAAATCTGTGCTCTAGTACCTCTGTATTAAATTAACCATTCATGTTGACCTGCAGATTCACCCAAGAAAGTTCTAATGCGAGTTTCTGAAGATTTTTACCAGTGAAATTATGAATACAGTTAAAGATATGTCCTGTTTCATTGGGGTTAGACTTTGGTGGACCTATTAGTGCAGCCTTATGTTTTTTGTTTTTTTCCTGACTTCCCATGTGATGGTAATGCATTAAGTGTTTACTTGCAGGACACAAGTTTCAAATTCAGAGGAAAATATGAGCCAAACACTGCAAACATTTAAAATCAAAGACCTGTCACTTCTGATAGATGGATTTTTGATATTTTTAAGGACCTGTGGAAAATCCCCTTTTTTCACCAACTATTTAAGCAGATTTAACCATATTAGTTGCTTTTATAGGTATATTATTAATAACTGAATTGTATGGTCACACAGACATGGATACCTGTATGTCAGGTCCAGAGGACACTCCCTGCTGATCCTTAAAGGTCCGGTGTAGTCTAACACACTGGACATCCTCTGCTGGAATATGGCAGAATATCCATCATACAGAGAAAGGATTGTCATTCTCCTTCTTTCCAATATCTGTGTATTTTGGCTTTGAAAGTCCATCTCACTATGTGACAGAACACCCTCCAAACTGCAACTACAAACTGAAATTGGCAAGTTTAAACAGACACTTGCTTTTATGTGCCATTTCTTTTCTGACAGGTGTGAATGGTTTAAAATGACATGCTTCTTAATGAATATGTTCCACCGAAACTATTTTGCAGCATCCGACTTTCAGCACCGCCAGGAGCCCAGATAACTTTTATCTCTTTTCCAGACTGACAGTGAAAGGTGCCAGATTCATCTGCAACACTGGCACAAAACTAAAAAAAAGTGTAGATAGGTGTGGCTATGAAAACTATGTCCAGTGCACAAGATTCAGGATCTACAGACGTAAGTGGAACATACTCTTCATAATGACTTTAGAATAGTACATTACATTTGATGCAATTAGTGTACAATAAAAACAAGTAGTGCCAGGCACAACAAACCCCGCGCCTCGCACGTATTGTAGCTTATTTTGGCATCAATCCAGCTGATGTCATCATGTATGTGCGTGTGCTGATGTCAGCATATCAATTGCCTCTATATTTGTGCCAAGTTTGAAGTAAATTGAAACAAAACTGATGTTTTTATAAACATGTGAAATGTCATCCATTATAAGGAAATTGATGAAAAAAAAGATTTGAAAAATTCATACAAAAATTTAAACTTTGACCTGCTGTTCCCAAAATACAACCTCATCTATTCTGGGTCACTGGCAATCTATAAACCCAATTTGGTATGAATTCAACTAATAGTTTTGCTGCTAAAGTGTTAAACAAAGAAACAAACCAAACCAAAAACAATACCCCTTGCCTCCCCTTTGGGGGGCGAGGTAATAAAATACTGTTCATCTACATTAAGATGCCATCACCTACAATATGACCACAGATATTTTGTCCTTGACTAAAAAGTCCAGAACAAAACAAACAGCGTACATAGGGCAGGCTGAGGGGAGTATTTCATAGGTCACAATGAGCCACTTCACCCCTAGATGTCAGTATGAATTACACAATGCACCTTTAACGTAATACTCTGAGAGCAAACTAATACCTTACCAAGACTCGTGTTCAAGTATCAACATTTATATCATCTAGCATATAGGTCGTATAGAAAAGTGGGTCAGTCTGAACCAAACTGAACCAAAACTGTCTGATGAAGCCTGGTTTAAACACCTGATAAACAACATAGGCTGTCAATAACCACCACGTTGACAAACACACTGTCTTAAGAATTTAATACTTTTTTTTCCTTCCAGTCATAGACAGCATCCCTCACTCTGATGAAATAGTGGGAACTTTAAACAAAATCATTGTTACAGTGCATCTTCCTCCACAATTTGTTTTTCATATATCTGTATTTTATCAGAACATTCATTTGCAATTGAACATGTTTAACTATGTAAGGAAGTGGGGACATTATAAAGTCTCAAAACAATAACAAAAAAAAGCAAACAATGGTGCTTCTAAATCAATACATCTGTGTCACTGAATACAGGTGTAAAGTGAAATAACCTATGAACCTTCTATTGCAGAAATACTCCACAATTTTCACCTTAGCAGGAGAACACTAATGTTGTCATGTAGCTTTAACAGTCACATGGCTGTTATGTAACATGTTATAGTAAAATCAATGTGCTTTGTTATAAGAAGCTGTATACCACAGTTTGCAACATAAATGTTTGTTAGAATTTAAGAGAAAAAAACAAACAATAATGGGTATAACAGGCAGTCAAATAAATCTTTGGCCTGAGTTGACCTCACGTGTCCAAACGTGTGTTGTCACAGCTACGCATGCATACATAACGGGGCTAAAACAAAGGAAAACAGGGGTTTGGAATCATCTTGTTTTTAGACGGATACAAAATACACTGCAGTGTTGCAGATGACACTTCTCTCATTAAATAAACACTAAAATGGAACTACATCCAGATATCCCAACACACATCCATACAGTGTACCCTAAATTCTTTACAATAAAAGGAACCTAAAATTCATTTTGAGGTATGGACGACTCACATAGTCTTTGATTCCAAAATTCTTGTGCAATTACAGATGAAATCATTTTTCCTAACTTCACTATCCTATATTGCTGATCAAAAACAAACCGCACTATCATTGTTGGTGCATGCTCTCACTCTCTTGTCAACGTCACCTCGGTTCTCTGGACTGAAATGCAGGCTTTCGAGGTGCTGAGGCAGCATGCCAGCTGAACACACTAATGAAGCATCAATGTCATTAGTTTCCTCCAACAAGGAGTTTCTTGAAAGGAGGTTTGCAGCTCAGTTTCACTCATTCACCTTCAAGTGTCACTCTCTCCATTTCAGTCAGTGTGGATATCGCAGGCTTCTCATAGTTTCCACAATATGGGAAAAATTCTTTCATCGCTGGCCTTCACACACCTGGACTCATCTGGACTTTTATTCTTTTTAAACTATTTGTTGCCCTGAGCAGTCCTTTCATTTCCATCCTCCTTGTAGCTCCTGAGATGGCCCATCGCAGCCTGCTCCAGGTTGGAGATCCAGAGACCGGGTGTTCAGTTGAAGCCCAGACCTGTGCCCTTGGGTCTCTGTGTGGCGCGGATAGGCTCAGTGATGCCCCTCCCCTCTGGACCCAGGCCCATCCCCGGGCTCCAGCCCATGCTCTGTAACATGCGGTTCCCCATGTTTGTGTCGGGGATGGGTGGTGCGCTCTCCCCAACCACTCCTGAAAACAGAAGTCACAGGTTAGCAGAGTCAGGAAGGATCAGAAGTGATGAGCAGAAAGACTGAAAAAAAAAAAAAAAAAAACAACTAGAAGCGTTCAGAGGGTGCAGACCTCCGCCAAGGTAGATCAGTGGCCCCCCCACCCCTAATCACCACCAAAATTTAATCATTTGTTCCTTGTGCCAGTATCAACATTTCCTGAAATTTCCATCCAAATCCATCCATAACTTTTTGAGTTATTTTGCACACACACAGACAGACAGACAGACAGTCAAACAAACAGACAAACCAACGCCGATAAAAAATTAACCTCCTTGGCGGAGGTAACAAAACACTGGCACATATGATCTACTTTTTGACACCACATATAATCCTGTCTCTCCACATTCATTTGAGCTTTATTATTGTTCTACATGTGAATGGAAACAGTTCTACCCTTTTAGAAGTGGTACTCCAAATAATACCTTTTCTTTTGCTTCAATGGCATCTGAGTATACAATTAGTGCCATTAACAGCTTACCTTGAGGTGTTTCAATTTAAATATTTGACTGACTGCATTTCAATGAGCATATATTGACATTAACATCATGGATTTAGTTGCACAGCCAAATACTATTTGGTTTTAAGCCAAATGAGAAAGGAGAGCCCAAAAACTTTGAGGAGGCAATTTGTTGGATTTAAAAAGCCTAAGAGGCAAACAGCAAATATAGCTTCTACTTATTTGTTCCAGTGTTCAATACCAAAAATTGGCTCTCCTTCATAAGGTACAGAATTATTAAACTGCTATTAGGCTTTTACTATAAAAGTGAGATGAAGTAAACTGAAAAGGGCTGGCATTTGGCCCCAAGTGTATTTCCAAAAAAAAAAAAAAAAAAACAAGCAAAGTTTTGGCTTGTAATCAAACTTATTAATTTCAAAGTCCTTCTTCGTGGTACACATATTTGTTGTTCTGTCTAGCCAGCCTCAATATAAACGTCTGTGAGACTTGATGTTCTAACTAATGTAATCAGGTAATTGACTTAGCTACATTTCCAGTCGGGTTGCAAATACAACCTATGAAGGGAGGTGCACCCACGTCTGTCTCAAACACAGCAGTCATTTTGTTCCCTCTCATTCCTGGAAGTTCATGCTCCAATGACAGTGAGTCGACTTATTCCACTGTATAATCCTCTCTTTAATTGTATGCAGTGCAGGATAAATCCACCAGCTCATTTACAGACATGATTACAGAGTCCTGGAAGGATGGGAACTGCTGTTCAAAGCCACTGCAAGTACATCTAGTTGGACTGGCTGCAAATTTTACCTGCTTACCTTTGTTGTGCACAAAAGACAATTTTTTCCCCTAATGATTGATGATTGCTTTATCCACTATTAGGCTTCGCTGCACCGTCCTTCCTCCTGCGTGCCCTACTATCCAGCTGACTCGTGTCCAACATAGCTTAGCAGGAAGAGCTAATAAAGGGTTTAATGATGAAGCACTAGTACATTCTCTCCGCAGTTTACCATTCTAAAAATGTGGAGCAAAAGCCTAACTTCTGTTCCCTCTGCTGTGTTTGCATACATGTAAGCTCAAGACAGAAGGTAAGGAGCAAAGGAGGCTGGTGAACATACTGCGCGTAACCAAAAGTGTAAGGAAAACGAACAAGGAAATGAGAGCCAAAAATACAATAAAAGAGGCGGTTGGAGGTAAGTGCCAGATGGTGTGTTAGGTGGAGCTAGGTGTGCATCCAATACCTGAGGGGGCGGTGGAACCAAGGGGGGCTGCTTTCCTTCTCCGCTTCACATCCCCTGTGCATAGAGAGCCGAGGTGCCCACTGGTCTGTCTGCAAAACCAAGCGACACAAAATACTGCTGAGAGTACGGTTTACACCAGTATTTGTTAAAAATACACCATTTACACATGAAACACTTGTGGTCACGAGTCAGCGGTGTTTTAAGCTCCAGTGTTTTCTCACCTGCTGGCTGTTTTTACAGAGCAGCTCCTCCGATGCCCTCTGTCTGTCCGCGAGTCCCAGTGCAACTAAAGACATGGACGTGTTCAAAATAAATGCACTTAACAACAATCACATCTGAGGATTGTAAGAGAATCACATCTAGCTCTACGTCAAATAGGCTACTGAATTTTACAATCATCAAAATAGAGATAAACTGAAATGTGGAATGAAAATTATTTTATATTATTTATAATTATTTTATTTTATATAGATATTTTATCTGGGGAGTCTACTTACTTATTATATTTTATTGTGTTTTTATCTAGTATTTATCTTCTTATTATGTTTTTATTATGTTTATTTCACTATACAGCACTTCGGAAATCTTTGTGTTTATCTAAATTTACGCTTTATAAATAAAAATGGATTGGAAAGAAGATATAGTTTTTCACCTGTCCATGTTCTCTCCTTGAGCCTGGTGTAAACCATGGCCTGTTGAAAACAAGAACGGAGACTTAGAGCAATGCACTCACATCGAAGCAGCATTTAAAATGAGAGAAATCAAGCACCCACATATCACTAAACTGCTGGTCTTTTCTTTAAAAAATTGTTTCCTACAACTTTACATCAATTCAAATGAGAACATAATTACAAATTAAGTTTCAATGCCATTTATTAATTTAAAGTAGTAATATAAAAATGTCTAAAACCATCATTGTCCACCCTAACTGCCGACACAAAACTTTTTTTTACAAGCTACGATGACTCACTCGTGGGGGTCCTGGTTTTGTCTACCCAGTCTGTCGTTGAAGCCCTGGCTCGAGCTTCCTTGTAGCCCCACCTCAGATGCCTGTGGGTTTCCATGGAGATGGCTCAGCCTGGCCTGGAACCCTGATGGACACAGTATATTCACCATTAATATAACACTGGAGCTGCTTAACTGGATAGGAACATTATATTTGTTGTAACATTTAAGAAGAAAGGGTTTAGTTCCAGAACAATCAAAACATCAACACAAAAGGTCTTGCCATGTTGTGAAAGATACAACTCAACATCATGTGTTGTTAAGACAGAGGAAAGGAGGCTTTATATAGGATTCTTAAACAAAACCCACAAGTGGAAGATTTTATTCTGCATTACTTATTACCACACCTCAAAAATCAAAATACTAAACCTTGGTTTGATCCAAGTTTGTGGAGTTTTTGCCCCCTACTGGTCATAAGTGAGACTGCAGTAACACTAAAACATTTATTGGTTGTACATTGTTTCATTGGGCTTCAGCATGATTTTACAGTAAAAGATTAGTATAGTTGCATAACATAATAATTCACTTGAACATTTTTACAAGCAGCCATCCAACTATATCTCATTCATCGTGTCTGAGTTGAGCTCTGCTTCCCACCACACATTCTCCAGCCTACCTCTCTGTGCTCCAGGGCTCATCAGAGGGAAAGACCCAGTGAGGATGCTGTTGAAAACAGGGTCTGCCAGGTCCAGCTCCTCTGACCCTGTCTCCCTCTCCCACCAGGGCACCACTCCGGCCACCCCGCATGCCCCTCCAGGCACAGAACCAGAACCTGGCTCCCCCTCGTAGAACCAGTCACTCTGCTCATCATCACCTGAAAAGGAGATGACAAAACCTTGAGTTCGTAAGATTTGCATAATTTCCAGTTTATGGAGTCTCGTAAGTCTGTTGATAATATGTTTCACTTTGTAGGTTTTGTGTGGGAAACATAAAGGAAGCACATAAATGGCTACATATGTCTAAATAACTCACAAGATATAAAAAAAGTTTTAATACTTGTTGTTGTTTATCAGATCATCGATCCAATAAAGTACACAAACAATAAACCTCACCACTGTACAGAGTTCAGTTTGACTCACCTTGTCTGCCCTCATCATTGGTATAGAGGCCTCCATCGCTACTGTTACTGACACTGCTGGTCTCACTGAAAGAAAAAAAAGAAACTGAAAATTAATTTCACACACAAGTCAGAAAACACAGTAAGTCCACATGCAATATGGCCAAGATATTTTTATGATGCTGGTGGCCATATATGTAACCTGAGATTCCACATGAGCAAAATTGTACCATTTTGATACCTTAAATATATGTATACACAAGGGTGGAAAATATAGCTGAAATAATTTTTACAGCATATGTAATGCAATGCTACCGGTATATATCATAATAGTATAATAGTTCTGTAAAATCAATTATTAAGTAGTGTAAAATAAGAAAACTGGACTTCATCACATTTGATTATTTTCCTCTTCTATATGTAAAGTACTTGCCTCTGAGAAAAAAAGTGTCCCCACTAAGGTTAAAAACAACACAGACTAAACTCTCTTTCAAAATGAAAGCTTTAAGCTTCCAAATGAGAACAACACTGTCAAAATAAATTCTGAAACCGTCAACTCATCATGTAACCCCAGCGTCGACCCAAATGAGGCCAACTTTTTCAGGTTGTTCTAGTTTTTTATATTTTAAACAGTCTTGTTATCCTATTTACCTTGCAGCTGAATTTGAAAGACTTCTGAAATCACATCAGATCCCACAGTAGAAACAGCACAGACAAATCCCTACATGTAAAAACATTTGTATCATCATGGACTATCTACTGTCATATCGCCCAACCCTAGTTATAAATATTCAAAAGTCATACTTCTGGAAAGGATATGAAAAGAAAAAAAGGTCAAAACACTAACCACCTGTCACTCATGTCCTCATCCGAACCCTTCTGCTCCTCCAACTCCATCTTGTCCTTGGATCCATCTGTTGGAGATGAGATGGGGTCCTCACTCTCAACCACCACCCCCTCATCAGCAGCCTCTACCCCTAACCTGTGTGTAGCCAGTTTCCTCTTCTTCACCCTGCTCTTCCCTCCGACAGGCCCTATGAGGCCACCGCCGCAGAGCTCCATAGCACTCCTGCCGTCATTGGCACCCAGTCTGTGCGGCCTGCCACCAGAACGGGCTTTAGGGACAGGCGGTGGGCCTAGCATGGTTGAGGTGGGGGGTTCTGGATCAGCAGGTGGGTCTACAGCCATACGTTTGACCTTCCGTCGGCGTCGAAGGCTGCGAGTTCCTTCTGCTGAGCCCAGAACGCCGAGGTCGTCAGGCCAAAGCGGTCGTTTACTTCTTCCCATGTCAGCTGTTAATGGAGTCCGCCGCTTCGGGCCAAGCTGCTCATCTGAGTCGCTGTTGTCACGGGCGTGGCTGTTGGCAGCGGAGACACCTCCTGTACTGGCACGGTAGTCCTACAACAGAAGATTTGGTAAATAAGTCATACTCAGAAAACAAATTTAAAACTGCAGCCATATATACCAACAATGGTCACATTAACATCACTAATAAAACTATTCAATAGAAAGTTCCAGAGTTTCACTTGAACACAATGCAGTACATCTATCTACCATGAAAATGGAAATGAATGCACAAAGTTTGCTTGCATGAACCCCCGAAAGATATTAGATTTATCATATTCCTTGGTAAGGAGGCAGACTATAAGCGACACGTTAGCAGCCAATCATTTAACAGGTGGGGTGTTCAGTTGCACCCTGGCTAAGCTGGTGAAAAGTAATATGTGCCAATGAAACATGAGTGGTAAACAGTGCATAAGTCACACTAAGACACAGCATATGTCAACATCACAAGGAAGGACCACAAAATATGGTAAGTTATAAGCTAAGCTAAGCCTGCTGGCTGAGGGAGCATGCATGCCTGCAATGTGACATACCATTGTCTGATATCTGAACATCATATAAACTGGTAAAGCTGCAGCAGCTATGACAAAAACAACTCTAAAAATACCATGAAATGTTTTATTGTGTTGGTCGTTTGTCTAGGACAACAGACAGAAATTAGCTTCTCTGCTAAATCTGGTGCATGCATCTTGTTCTTTGCAACTAATGCCCATACACACTGTTCTGTAACTAAGTAAATAAATACTAAAAAAAAAAAAAAATACCATGTCATCTAAATGCCACTATGAGCAAATGACTAAGATGCACACACCAGAGCAGTGAACACACCATATGCTGCATTCAGTGTCATACAAAAGTGGAATGTCAGAAGAAGTAGATGTGACGTTAAGTGATACGGCACATTATTGACTGGTCTTTTGCTACTTTGATCATCAAGATTTATTTCAATTCAGTTCATTTAATGTAAGTGGTTAAATGCAAAATACAGTAGCTGAATTTCATATAAAGCAGGGGTGTCCAAACTTTTTTTAAAGAGGGCCAGATCTGATAATGTGGACATTGCCAGGGGCCAGTGGTCCCTTCAGACGTTTTTTAAACAGTAAAAATTACATATAAACGCGCTGTTCTACAACAAGTTTATTTTCATTGTCACAATATCATTTTTTTTAAATGGCAGTGTAACTTAATCTAAGCCACTCAGGTGTGAACAAATTAAAAAAAATAGTTCTGCCTTCCTTTCACATCTGGAGTCAGATAACATAGAACAAACTGTGGAGTATCTGAAACATCCAAGTTGATACAAATCTTAACCTCACATTCATTTTAAACATGACTTATGTGAGTAATCATTACTCATATATTACTCAGTAATGCAAAGTCTGTTAACGTTTAAGATGAAAACATATGACTCTTACTCTTGTCTTTCACAAAATCATTCAGAAAGTAATATTTTGTGTCATATCTACAAGTACATAACACCAGCAGTTACAGGCAACTAACCTGGCAACTTGGTAGCCTGCCTTGGTGGTGAATTCACTGAACTCAGGTTCACATGAAGAGTCACTGTTGAGTTTAAAGCAGCTGGAATTTGCTTCACTTTTTCGGAGCGCTAACTCCCTGCTAGCGTGTCGTATGCGTTAGCATGTTTTGTCTGCTCGTGTCTCTTTACATTGAATTCCTTAAACAAGGCAACAGTCTCTTGACAAATTAGGCAAACATAATTGCCTCGATTTTCAGTGAAAAAAATTGTAATTCCCATCTCTCCTGGAAGCCCTCACTGTCAACTTTCGTTTTTTATTTACAGGCGCCATGGTTAGAAATTAGCGAAAAGGGTTCACGGTAAGGTCACAGAGCAAGATAGAGTTAGAGTGGTGCTGCCACCATGAGGTGAAAGGAGAAACTGCATTTTGAACCTTTTATGATTCATGTACTCAGTTCAACAGTCCAGCGGGCCATAAATAATACATTATAAAACTGAAGCTGTGGGCCGTAGAAAATGTGACCGCGGGCCGTGATTGGCCCCCGGGCCGGACTTTGGTAATGCCTGATATAAAGGCTACTGGTAGATTTATTCCTTTGCTGCAGCTAGAGCTAAAGCTTGCCTTTTTCTTTGGTTTCCACACCAACTGCACTTCTCAAACAACAAGAACTTAACCCTGAAAGACCCAGCCACTGGCAACCAAAATCATCCACTGATCTAAAATGTTTAAGACTAGCTGCAGCACTAAACCTATCAATATGTTGAAATGATTGAGGTAAAATGCAGTTTGTCACTGTAATCAGATATGACCCAGTTGAAAACGTACCTATTTAAAATTGCTTATAATTGTGGAGTTTAAAGTTTTTTGGGATCTGTCCTTTTCTACTGTTGCACTCTGAGATTCACTGAATGAAAAGTGTGTTTTAAATAAAAGGTGTTATTATTGTTATTTATTATTCGGACATTCAGTGGCTCCATAGTGAACATGGAAACACCATCATCCTCTGCAACATTGATCCAACAAAACAACCCATGTAATTTGACAAATGACAGTGGTTGGAGACACTTTTCGACATATGTTATCTTCAGTAAATGATATCTTTTACTGGAAAAGTCACTTTTTCTTCATTTTTCTCTGTTAGTGATATAATAACGTTTAACTGTAATCTGAGTTTTTACAAACATCTACATGATCAGTAAATTAAACCAAGACGATACCCAATTATCACTGAAAAAATTAAAAATGCTGAGCATAAGATAAAGAATGGTGATAAGTCACTCAAGAAAGGTTAAATAGAGAGAAAAATCATTTAGGAACTGCCATAAAAGTAGCACTGTGTCTTTGGGGTCACAGATAAAAATCCTTATCTGAAGTCTTGAAGCTTTTGCAATGAGAACTGTTGAATCCTGTCTCTCCATCCCCCCCTCACCTTGTGTTCCTCCACACTGGACTCTGAGCCCTCACTCAGATGTCCAGTCTCCCAGGGGGGGTGTGGGTTATCTGACCGTCGTTTTCTTCCTCTTCGTTTCCGAGCCTGTCTCTTCAGCAGACAGCCCACAGCCAGTGCATGGTCCCCTCCGTCCCCAAATCCACCCCTTGCTGCCTGCTCGGAGCTCTCCTCCAGTGCTGACACCAGATCATGGACAAGCTCGTCCATCGTTCGGCGAAAGTGCCTGAGTTGATGAGAACAAAAGCAGTGTTACATCTTGGGCAACCAGTGTATGCAAAACAATTATAGATGCAGCTCTGTCATTTAAAGCACGCCTTCAAAGTCTGAATGTTTGTTTTGGTTTGATGTGACAACTAGACAACCAAATGACTGGCACCATCACTCTCAAAATAGACTCAAACACAACAATAACACCTCGAAATAATCATCCAACAACGATTACCGACGCTAAGTGTGGTTAGCTATGATATTAACATTACTCAGTTCTGGCTGATTCTATAAAACCCTTACACTTTTCGATCTGTTAACATCGAGTAAAGTTAGAGACGACAGCTGAAGAGTTTGCATCTTTATACTTACGCTGCTAAATATTGCAGAAATGTGATTTAAGTGTTTGCAATCTGGTCTACGCAAAATTAACATCAGCACTTCTTTGCTGTAACTGTGTCCTAGTTGTTGTTAGCATTATAAGCTAATAAACGTTATCTTGCTAGCTTGCTATCGCTAAATACAACAGACATTCATTTACGAAAAGTACAATTCTACCATTAAGTGCAGAGTTTCGCAGAGCTAACTGTGTTTATCCGAATTACTGTCGCCCGAAAATTAAGTTAAACTAAAACACCTTTTTGCTATTCACATTAGCTTTGTGTTGCCCGTTAGCAATGCTAGCTTTAGCTCGGTAGCCGGCTGTTACACGAGAGTTGAGTGGACGTGAACAATATGTTACGTCTCGGTGATTTCAAAGACCACCTACCAGCCCGTTCCCGCTTTGCCGATGGTTTTTAGATTAGCTGCACGGAACATTAAAGCCGCAAAATACCAGATACCTTTAGCCAGAAACAACGGACAAACATTTAGACAAAACAGACACCATCCTGACACAAAAGCTAACGATCAAGTAGCTGGATCAATATGCGACAAGAGGAGGACACCGTGAAAGCAGCAAGAGGTATGCTGCTTTCACGTGTTGTCGGAAATTTCGCCATTTACACATGGGCGTGCAGAGGAGGAGCCAAGTTACTGTGAAAACTACTAAATTAGTACTCTACTGTCATAATTATATTATCATACTATTATCATCGTTATAATGTCTAATATTTTGGTCATTTTTGTCTCATTTTATGCTAAATCATGTTAATCTGCTGATGTTTGACGTTAGTTTTGCCTACTAGTTTACTAAGCATTTTTCAGACTAATAATGTGTAATCTACATCTTATGTGTAACAGAAACGTTATTAATAATAACCCTAAGAAAATTAATATGGAACATTGTATCTGAAACCATGAACAAAACAATAACCTAAAATATCCTTAACCTAATTCACCCTGAAGCCAGCACAATCTGCAGACCTGACTGATTATTATTTATGTATTGATGATGAAACACTGCTATTCTTTTTATATATAAAGAAAAAATCCATTTGCAACTAATTTGTCGGGTATTTAATTTAACAAAAACAGATGTGCAGTAATTGTGTAGAAATAAATCACATGTTATTCAAGTGTTCACACAACACATGAAGGCAGCTGGCTTGCATTTGCTTAGTTTGAACAATAGAGGGCAGTGTAGGCTGGTACTTACAACTGTGGTGAACTCAGTGGTTACAGGCAATCAGCTGGGCCTATCAGATTTAACAGGTCAACAGTTCACAAACACATCAGTGATGGCCATGTCATATTAATTACAGTGGTCACTGGGCACCGGTGGGACCTGGACTTTACCCATGACGACAGGTGTTCTGGACTTCTCTGAATGTCAGTGTCACGTGGTCAGCATAGGTCAGCAGCAACAACAGGTGGCAGAGTGTGTGTGTGTTAACTAATGAGAAATTTACACACTGATAAAACTGTCAGGCATGCATTAGGAGATAGAGCTTTATGCCAAGTCAATTTGTCTTTTGTCTGGTGTGTATCCGAGAACGCCCTCTTAGGCTGGTAATCCTAACGGGTGTCCTTCCTCAAATGCCTAAGAAGTCACAGGCTCCAGATGATGATGACCACTCCAGGACGGTCTCAGATTACTGACCAGGGGCCCAGGTAAAATTAGTAAGAAGCTGTCCACTGGTATATAGTAGTCAGACGTTTGCGGCACTCATAGAGAGAAGACACACGTTTAGACCAGACCAGATTCATGATTCAGATGGACTTTTCCTACATAGAAAACCACAGATAGTAGCTGGGACTCACTACATTATGGAATCATGATGTCTGTAGAGGACGATGAAGTCTTTGCTGAAGCTGTTGAGCACTATGTCTCTGAAACCACCTGGAGCTGGGTAAAGTCATTTGTAAACTATCTGCATGTGCCCGGACTTTGCATTTAGAATCTTCCAGTTTACAGCATGAGTGAATCTATTTAAGATAAGATAAGATAAGATAAGATAAGATAAGATAAGATAAGATAAGATAAGATAAAATAAGACTTTAATGATCCCACCATGGGGAAATTTAACAGTATACAGCAGCAATATGCAATACACCAGTGCGAAAGAAATGCATTTAGATATATGAATGTACATGAGCATTTAGAGCAGGACAGAACATCTGACTCCTCTAAATGTCCATTCTGTTTAATCTAAACATATAGATGGCATTTTAATCTCAGTGGGTCTGTCACTAGCTTGTAGGACGACCAAGACAGTAAGACCGAGGGTGTTCATGTTGATAATCCCCTCTGTAAGATGATCTGTTCCAGTGTAAAGGGTGTGTTGGATGAATAACAAATGACACATTAAAAAAAAAAAGTCCGAGTAATATGTTTATGAATCAGGTGATTTTTTTTTTTAACCACACCTTAAATCAACTAACCCATACCACCAAAACATGACTTTCAGTTATTTACTTTTTACTTAATAAAGTTGCCATAAAGTCACTTCCATCTATTGTCAATGCTATAAAAAAAAGTTTACAGTTGTGGAAAAAAATATTAGACCATCAAAAGTCATCAAAAACAATGGTTACTCAATCAAGTACTAACTCCTGTGTGTATCATGTGACTAAAACAAACAGAAAAGAAAACATGGAATGCCTAAAAGCACTGTTTTTTTTTTTAGTACAATGCCATAGCTATTGATGTAAGAACTTTATTGATTTTAATTATTATCAAGAAAACCATGGAAAACGGATAGATATCAGCTCTTAAATTAAACTCTTAAGAGCTATTTTGTTGTTATTAAATATATTTGCCCAAACAAATGGACCTTTAGTTGTACCAGGCATTAAAATGAACAAGAAACTGAAGAAAACAAGGGTGATCCAATCATTTTTTCCTGCGAATGTATGTTACTGTACTGTATATTGTCAATACAGAATGGTGAAAATCCTCTTGTTATTTGTAAAATTTTCCATTAAACTGTCACACTGATTCTTTTGTCATCTCAGTAGTTTAGAAATTAAAGGTTTTCCCCTTTACTGTGTCATATCTTATGACTCTCAGGTCATACCAGCCATAGCCAATCAGAAACCAGGTACCAGAAAAGGATTGTGTAATGAAACTGGGGAAAACATGTGCCCTTGTTGAGTAAACTAAAAACAAAACAAAACACAATGACGCTGGAATGCAACAATCCAGTGTTTGCATGATTAAGTATATAAAATGTACACAGATAAATATCATTAAGGCGAAGCAATCCAATGCTGGATGTTGTTGTGACTGCTGAGTGATTAAGTAATACTATCGTACTTTATGTTAATCTTGGTTCTTGTAGTTTGATACTGGTATCACCACTGACCATACATGTCAAAAATGAAATTGCCATCATGTGGTGCTTTGGCTGAGTTCAGCTGTTCTCTGCAAAGTAGCCTGTTCTTAGAAACGAGTCAGAAAGGAGAGGAGGTGTGTGGCTCACATATCCTCGGACCATCCAGTGATGCTGACATAAAGACTGATGTGAGGATGGGCCGGTATGGATTACAGTGGCAGGGGGTCATGACAGCAGCTAGGACTGAATATAATGAAGGGGATTACTACTGCACTTATACCAGGCTGTTGTTCCTTCTAGATTTTTCTTGAAAAGGTTCAATTAAATGTGATGTTATTGTGTCGGTGTAACTTTCAGGGTTTAACTGTTTACACTGTAAGAAATATGATTCAAAAAAAGGAAGGAAGGAGAAAATACTTGATTACAAAAGTGTTATTCGGGGTGTGATAGTTGTGCAACGTGCTTGGACATCAGCTTCAACGTGAGCAGCCCAGAGAAGAAAATCCCCTCTGATATTTGATCTTTTTTTCTATTTTGTACTGTGTATATTTTTGATTTGGAACGAGAGATGAAGTAATAGTTTGGGAGAGAGGATGAAAAGCAAAAGCATTGGGTTACATTGAACTCAGGCGTTTCACAGAGAACAACACTGATAAATAAACTCCACATGGCGCTTGTTTGTTATTTGGATATCAATTTTGCAATGTGTTGGTGAATGTGTTGTAATATGGGTGAGTGACAACATGTACATGTTTCAAAATTGCTGATAAATTTGGGACAGTGTTGTTTTCAGGAAGTATGGAAAGGTTTGAAGGGGCAGGATTAGATAAATTTATACTTCTTCCCACTCCTTTTCGCTCATGTAAATTTTGAGGCTTAAGATGTTGCCGTTTTAAGTTACCATTTTGTTTTGTTCTCATTCTCTTGATTATCATTTATTTATATTTCTGTTTTTGAATTGTCATTTACATCATCGAAATAAAGATATCAATCAATCAATCAAACAAACAACAGTGGTTTGCAAAACAACAATGACAAATAATTACATAATATGGTTTTATAACACAATAAATATAATTTTCTTTCATTATATTAGTTCTGTTTACATTCTCAGTTAAAATTTAAAAAATGCTCCAAAGTTTTCTTTTTACCTAATTTTACTCTGTTGAAACATTTTTTTTATCATTATAATTGTTTTATATTATAATATTTCTGAAATATTCTGAAGTGTTTGTCAGCTTCTGGCCATAAATAATCATTTTACATCACAAGTGCCTGTCTGGTATCTTCAACTTTCACTCAGAATGAACAATCAACCTTTAAACTCTTAGTGATTTGACATTTATCGGGATAATTATTAATATCAATTGATATGAAGATTTTTGTCATGATAAATTTTAGGAATGCCTTAACCAGACCTAATAACATGTGCATGAAATGGGAAGTGTAATGGTAATATGTAATGGTCCAGCGTTCTAATCTCTTTATATGGTAGTTTGTGTTAATACATAATTTTCACAATTAAAGGAAAAAAGCAGAAACCATTTTACACACTGTACAAGCAGTACAAGCAAAAACTGTCCATTCATAAAACTGCTTAATGTTCAGGTGTTGTACAGGAACTGAACTAAGCTGAGCTGTTCTGTTATAAACCACAAACCACACAAGCATCAACAACAGTGACTGTGACGCTGTGCAGCAGGAAAAGTCTGCTTCTGCACTGCTTCTAACTAAACAAAGTACAAGTCTGTAAAATGGTTTCTGATTTATAAACGAAACACATTTTTGATATTATCGCTATGATTATTTCCTCACTTATTTTTGGAACAAATTATTTTAACTTGACAATGTGACAGTTTAGACGTATGCACGACTCTAACAAGACAATTATGTGCAGCTTTGACACAGCAGACTGGGATGGAAAAATGTCCAACAAAGATGTACATTCTTCCTTTTCTGGTTAAGCCAAGAGGCGCTGCTGCACAATCTGGAAAAACAATTAGCGCTACACACATACACACACACACACACACACACACGCACGCACACACACACACACACACACACACACTACCGAAGTCATTCTTGTTGCAGGGAATAGCTGCACGTGAGGCCACTGTAGTGTGAAGCCTCTCCAATACTTGGCCCGTTGCTGGGAAGTCATGAAGAGACATATTGTTGTCAAGGTTTTGGCTCTTTTTCCACTTGTAGCAAGAGAATCCAGGTCATCCATCAGGACTATTGTATATCACAGTTCTTCGCTGTTTAAGCTGTACATGTATATAATGTTTATATTCAAGATTCGCCTCCACATTGTAACAAATTTAACCTGGATTCCTCATAGTAAAATACTAAAGGACTTGGCATGACAAGGCAAAAGGAGAGGACAGACTTATACACTCGGGGCATGTATGATCAGTTTATTAGACGATTTATAAAAACTGTAGGAATAAGTTTTATTTGGGGTATAGCTGAGGGGAAATCTCTTCATTATTTTATACAGATGTGGAACTAATGTTTATGGTATTGTTTCCACAAGTGTTGTACTAGTAATAATAATAGTATTTTTTTTTTTTTTTTTTTTTTTTTTTTTGGTTTGTGTGTGTGGTTTGGTTGTGGATGGCAACTAACACTGATCTACAAGTAAAATGCCTCCAGAATTAAAGTAATGAAACATTACCAAGTTTGAGTCGCTAATAAGGAAAAATTAAGTCGATAATGAGGATTGGCTGTAGTTCCCAACATAGTCTTGGGTCAAAATGTGAGACATTTTTAACTGGCCAGTTTGGTACTTACAGAGGAACAGTCCCATCTCCACATTAAATATCTCGGCAAGTTGATAGGACCAATAAATTCGGAGATATTAGTCATTTTGGAACACAATTGCTTTATAATCATGGAAAAGCAGTACCACACTGCATGATGGGAAATGAAGTTAGAAACAGGAACACCGCATTTACTCCCGCACCCCCGACATATCGGTATTAACACTGGCTCCTGCAGCCACACGGCCTGTGCGTACCTCGTGCATACTGAGTGACATTTGAGAGAGAGAGAGAGAGAGACAGTAGTTGCTTTTCCATTGACCCTCAAAATGCGCAAATAAATATAACTTGTGCATAAAAATTTACCCAATGGAAAAATGAGAATTTCACCAAAAGTCTAATTTTTTGATTAAAAGTTTTTGCGCTGGCAAAAGCTGTTTTTTTGGGCATAGTGCAAACGGTATATCACGCAAAACTGCAATGGAAAGACTTTTTTTTGCAACTAGAGTCAGGTGAATTAAAAAAAACTGATGTTGACGGATGTTACAACAAGTGAAGAAGAAGAAGAAACATGTCGCGGTCTGTGTGGACACACCAGGAAACCCAATCATTTTTTAATTTAGTACAAGATAGTGGGGTAATATATAATAATAATGAATATATCTGTAAATCAACACCATATTTACATACGTTGCCATGTTTATGGAATGACTTCTCGTGTCATCTTGCGATAATAAGTAAACAAATCATCGCATTTGGGATTTAATGGAAAAACTGACATTACGCACTTCTGTTTTTTTGACTGTTAGTAAATATCGGTACAGTTTTGCGCAGATGTCCAATGGAAAAGCAACTACTGATATGTAGAGAAATAGGTAAGGTATGACCCAGTGCTTACAGAGAACCCACACACACGCACACACACACACACACACATACACACCCTGGTCTTATGAATCATTCACCCCCAAGTTACAAACTATTCACTTCCCAGCTTCGTGTACCTCACAATTTCACTCTGCAGGCACACCTGTGTATTAATACTGTATTTTCATTGTCCTTTACATTTTAACCCTTTCATGCATAGTGGTCACTCCAGTGGACAGCTATTCTACAGCTATTCTCTTGTATATTCATGGGTTTTGTTGTTTTAGTTCCATATCAGCCAACACAGCAGATGCTTGTGCATCATCCCATACACTGCAATTCATACCGTTACTGTAACTTTGCTGTTCTTGATAAACCTAATCTGCAGTGACATGTTTGAGTGTAAATGAATTGCTAATTGTTATTCGACTGTAATTAACAGGTTTTTGTATTTGTTTGACTTTTTTTTTTCTTTTTTCCATGTTATCTACATGAAGTGAGTAATAACTAATATTAGAGTATGTTAAAATGTGAGAAAACATCAGATTAGCAGCATTAAAATTATTTTTATTTCATAGCTTTCACACAGTATATCAGTAAATACATGTTTCTTTGCTTCAAAAATCAAACGCATGGTGTCCAGCTGAGTGGACATTTTTGCAACTATGAAAGATAGGTTCATAAAATAATTTCAAATGCACTGTTTTTTTGTTTTTTGTTTTTTTCATGCCTAAAGAGGAATATAGACACTCAGGAAAAAAATCTTGATAAGGTTCTCATAATTCATGCATGAAAGGGTTAAAGAATGATTTACCAAACAATTTTTATGTCACTTCTTATAAAATATAACTAACATCTTTTCCCAAAAGTCTTGTCACAAGGGGAAAAGAAAGGACTCAAATGCTCGGTACTGAAGGGGAAAAAAAATAAGTTTATTTAACAAAATCTGAAAACAACACAACAAAAACCTAACACAAAAACTAAATCAGAAAACAGAGTCCATAAAAAAAACCATACAAAACCTGGGGTCAGAGTCCGTGGATGAATATGGGTAATTGTCTGGGCTATGGAAAGGAATGAGGAGTAATGGACCAGCGCTGCATGGCTGCAAACCTAATCCTTAAATAGGCCAATGGTAATTGGCTGCAGCCACGCAGCGCCAGCAGGTGAGTATGATGATGATAATGATTATAACAAAAGAGGAGCTGAGGGTCACACAGGCACAGGTCCATGACCAAAAGGGAGGAGCAAAGAGTCACCCAGGCACAGATCCTGACAAGTCTGTTCTCCCCAGCATAAAAACTACCACATCTACAAACCCATATAATATACTTTGAGAACCTCAACTAAACAGCACTTTTGTCATTTGTTGTCCAATTCATCTTATATGTAGACCAGTGAAATCAAGTAACTGTCTTTAAAATATGATTAAACTATTTCAACCCCCATTCCTACAAAAAAAAAAAAAAAAAGCCCTAAAATAAGCTTTAAAATAAACACTTCTTTAACACACAAACCCAGTCTGGGAGTGAAGTTCACAGTCCATAATGTGTCAGAACACAGTTGTTAATACATAGTTATACAGCTGAACATAACGCAACACCTTCACCTTATTTAACCACTTCCTCTTGACTGAGTTTCACACCGGGTCCGGGTCTCAGCCTAGTCTGCAAACATCTCATGTGGTCCATAGCTGGGCTGTGATTGGTCGGATGGATCACCTCACAGCATCAGACTGACTGGGTGACTTTAACGCTGACGCAGACGCCAGCTGCTGGAAACTCTTCTCACACTACCCTTTAAACTGAAACACTGCGGCCTGATCACTAGTGTCTACTATTTAACTCAACTCTATAAAAGTGACGCTCTTATTTTAAACGTATGACGTCACTCCGACTTATACTGTATAATATAACTTTATTGAAACATTTTTCTGATATTATTAATATGTAGTTGATGGACATGATAAAGCACACATAATATATATATATTTTTAAGTATTATTTTGATGTCTATGTAAACACTCGTGTATAGTGCCACAGTGGCAGTGGAAGCCGTGGAGCTCCTCCCTGATTGGTCAGAAGGCGGGCTTTGACTGCAGATGATGTCATCCACTGACTAGGCTTCTATGTGAGGTTCAACACACACTCACACACACAAGTGAGCATCGCCTTCACTCAGATGGTCCATTTTTGGATCCTGTAAGTCAATGACAGCAGCGGTAGTCTATAAACCCACGGACACGGACATCAGATCTGTCGGGGACGCGCACCCTTTATAATGTCTGGTGCTGTCAATCACTGATAAGGAAACGCTACCGTGTGTTGTAAAGGCTGTCATCGTATTCAGCTGTAAAGGTAGGAACCTGTGTTTGTATGGATGAGACTCCTATAAATGGACTGCATGGACTCTACTTAACATCAAAGCCATAAATATTTATAACCAGCACTGTAATAGCAGTGATGGTGTTCTTTTTAGATGATCTGATGATTTTAGATTATTTTTTTTTCTATTTGTTTTATCTTTAAATGTGGCTGGGGAACTTGCAGCTGATTGGTTCCTCTCAGGCACATGTATTGTCCATGTGTATAAACTGGGGCTGCAGTAAACCATTGTTTTCATAGCTGATTCATTTGTTTTTATCTATAAAATCCTAAATGGAAATGATCATCACTGTTATATTCAAATGTCCTATTTTGCATTCAGAAGAGTAAAGAAAAAGCCTGAAAATAGTCAAATAGAATTAGCTGGAGTCAGAGGATTTTACTTTTTCTTACTAATTTACTCATTGAACGATCATTTAACCTATAAAGACCCAGTGCTACTTTTGTGTCACTTCCTAAATGAATTTTTCTTTCTATTTAACCTTTCTTAAGTGATTTATCAACATTTATTTTACTATTATCCTCTGTATTTTGCATTTTTTCACTGTAAACCATGTATTTTCCTATATTTAATTTAGATGTTCATGAAAGCTCGAAGTAAATTCAAAGGTTATTATATCAAAAAAAGAGAAAATTGAAGTATAAGTGAGATTATCAGCAAATCTATCATTAATTGAACATAAATCAAGTGTCTCCATCCAAATGGCTCATATCTGATGACTATGAAAAGATGACAAACTGCATTTTATGCCAATTATTTACATGTATTGATAGAATTAGTGGATTAACAGGTATTAAATGTTTTACATCAGTTAATGGTTTTGGGTTTTGATGGGTTAAACAGGCTTTCACCACACTTCTCTTCATCACATAATGAGCTTCAAATGAATAGAAAGTGCAGCTGATATTCTGCTGTAATGTGAGATGAATGGTTGAAGAAACTGTTCATACTTGCAGCGCATTATCTGCTTGAGTGGCTCAGCCAGTTTCCAGCCCGCTTTTGGAAAACTTCATACCTACAGCTTGCAAATCCATTAAACTAATGAGTATACCTCAGCTAAACATAATTCAATGACGTTAAAAGAAAACTGGCCCTTTCACGTGCTTAGTTAAAACTGTAATGACAGGTATTTTTTTACCGCGGTAGGACTTGTTGTGGAGCTCAACTATGTTTGTTATGTGACATTGTTCCTCTTTCTGTTTCTCCTGTAACACAAGAAAGTCTATTTTTGGATCACGTCGCTCTGCAGTGTTTCACACCAAATCATGTGCTTTAAAGGAAAAAAAAAATGAAAGAAAAGCTGAGTTTGCATGCTGCTTCGTAACGCAACACCTAAGTGGAAAAAAGTGAAATTAATAATTTACCACAGCGAAGGTCATCTATAAGAGGTATTTAGAGTCAGACAGTCTGTTTGTGTCTCATGGGCTCCATCATGTCCGCTCACAGAGTACGGCTCCTGTTTTTAGTAAGAGGCCCTTTTCTTGTGGTTAAATGTGCATAGAGAGAAAAGAGGGAGAGGGGGGTGTATTGGCATTAATCCAAATCTTGTCGTCCTCGCTGCTGCAAACATTTATGGGGCCCACTGCCAAATGAGGCAAGGTCAGACTCCCATTCCCACCCCCCCATTATTAGACAGCTGCAAACTGTTCAAATGGGAATCATCACGTTTGGCCATTTCGACATGGAAACTTCAATAAAACCTCATGCATTTCTTCTACATCCCCTTTTATATATTGCTAAAGGTAGAAACATCACAGGCAAAAGACAGACAAATCTTTCTTGACGCACAGGCAGTGATGAAAAAAGGAAGCAAAACGATTTCACTGATTTTATCTCTTCACGTGAGAGTGAATTTGAGTAGATCTATCATTTGTTGAAGGAAAATTTGATTAACGGACATGAGGCGGAGGGGAAACTTTAACAGGATCAATAATAGAATGGAAGAGGAAATGGATCAATGAGGTTGTGTCAAATTGTAGCCAGTAGTTGATTAGTTTTCAGGCGTGTATCACACAGAAAGAAGAGTATGTAATGAGTACAAAGAGTATGTAATGTTTAGCTTAACAGGCCTTGGTCATTAAACCTTGGCTGTAAAATGGAATAAACAGGAAAGAATTTGTACACAACTAAGGAATGTGGAGTATCCATGTATGATACTGTATGTGACTACTTAGAAAAACTGAAATCTGATTGGCTTTTCTCATTATTACCAACTCAGGAACTAAAGCTTTTCAGATTATGTTACATCAAAATGAAACGGAGTAAATAGTAAAGGAAAACATTCAGTGACTACACTGTAAAAAATGACTGTAGAATTAACACCAAAAACTTGCAAAATTGCAACATAAAAAAACTGTAAGTGACAATACAAAGCAAAGTTGTTTATTTGAAAAGATTTTTGTGTTAACGATTAAATCAAATATAGCTGTAGTTCTTACAGGAAGAGTATGTGAACAAAACCAGATTTGTATGTAGAAATGATGTATTGCTATTGTTTTTAGAAAATAAAACTGTAAATTGAGAAACAATGTGGTGCCGTTTAAATTGCAAGACCGTAATGTTGAAATAACAGCCTATTTGCTTTTATTATTTTTTTAAAATAAAAAAGTTATGAAAAAAAGTTAACATTTACAATTTAATGTTTTAAACTTGTAAATTAATGGGTTGGTAGAGTTGGTAGAGCGGCTCGTCCAATAGCCAAAGGGTTGGTGGTTCGAATCCTGGCTCCGACTGTCCATATGTCGAAGTTTACATGGAAGACACTGAACTTTAAATTGCTCCCAGTTGGACCTGGTGGATTTGGAAAGTGCTTTGGACACCATGAGGGTGTATAAAATGCACTAACTTAACGCAGTCCATTTACCATTTAAATCCAATGTTAAATATGCATGTTTAAAATGTTAAATCTACATGTTACTCCGTAAATATGTTTACAGTTGGATGTGTTTTTTACAGTATTGTTCTTGAAAACAACAGCTGCCAGTTTTTTTTTCTGTAAAAACAACAGGATTTTTTTTACAGTGTATTCATTCATTTGCTTCGACTCAGGTGCTATATGTAAGTAAGTAACTTTTGTTCATAGAGCACTTTTCACAACAAAGTGCTTTACAGTGCAAGACACAATTAAAAATACAAATAAAATACAATTAAAATGCAATTAAAGTGCAATAACTACATAAAGTGCAGTCACTTTGTAGCAGCCCTGAATCAGTTGGATTTAAAATGCCTGCTTTAACAGTAGTGTCTTAAGAGAGAGAGACTTGTGTAACTCTTGTTTTTTAAAAGATCTGGTTCCCTATGACCTGAGTGTTCGAGTTGTTGTGATATTTTTGGGTCGACTAAGGTAATAAACACCAATAAATTACATAACCTTTTTTTTTTTTTGGCTTTTGACCTCCAGCGTCTGGGATGGGATAGGGTTCCCAGAATGATGTAGAGGTGGAGCATGAGGTGGGAAGGTCAAAGTGGTTCAACAGGTTCAGAACCCTATGTAGGCCACCAACTACCCTGGAAACACTAAACAGGAATCCGTCCTACATCTTTACCCCTCGGCTATAGTGATAGTGGAGTTCAGAGTCAGACTAACGCCTCCATTTTCTTATAATGAAGGAGAACGAGTCACATGTCATCAGTGAGGAAAGGGTACAGCAGATGCCAGCTCATAAACACCTCTTCCTTTGAAAGTTAAATGAGTCTGGGACGTGGCTATTTTCAGTAACGGATATCTAATACATGGTTTATTCAGATTTAATCAGAAGTATGAAAGTCTGGGCTGATACCAATGTATAAAATAACAAACTGGGCAGATGATTCTTCTTTTTGTGGCAGGGAAACAAAGAAATTCTGATAAAAATATGACAGAACACCATAAACATAGACACCTGTTTGTGTGGATGTTATTGCTTTGGATCTTTGCTTTAATAATTAACGTTTGTTTTCTTCTGTTCGATCCGATAGACCCGCCAGACCATGAACTACGTGGGTCAGTTGGCAGGCCAGGTGTTTGTCCAGGTCAAAGAACTGTACCGAGGCCTCAATCCCGCCACCCTTTCTGGCTGCATTGACGTCATTGTAGTGAGACAGCCCGATGGCTCCCTGCAGTGTTCGCCTTTCCACGTTCGCTTCGGTAAAATGGGCGTCCTGCGGTCCAGAGAGAAAGTGGTAAGGGGACAATTAAGATTCAACCTCCATGTGTGTTCATTGTTATATCTATGTGTTGAATTCCTCAAGATTTTAACATCCCTTTTGCTTCCTCTTTTCTATCTTCTCTCTTCCAGGTGGACATGGAGATCAATGGAGAACCAGTGGATCTACATATGAAGTTAGGAGACAATGGAGAGGCGTTCTTTGTGCAAGAAACAGAAAATGATCAGGTAGGAAAAACAGGACTTTAGGGAGAAAGTGTAAAGAGAGAGTGCGTAAATTTCTTCTGATATAATAATAATAATAATAATAATAATAATAATAATACATTTTATTTGTATAGCGCTTTTCATAGAACTCAAAGACACTTTACATAAAGCAGATAAAAACAGAAACCAAACACATTAAAAACAGATTAAAAAAAAAAAAACAGGTGCAAAAGGCAGGAATAGGAATGTAAAACAGTTAAAACAGTTATAAAACAGTAATATAGTAAAAATAGTTATATACAACTGTGATTAGCAAAGTGACACTTAGAAAAGACAAACTTTTATTGATCCACAAGGGAAATTACTTGGTCACAATAGCTCAGTTGCATATGAAAGCATTCTTGAAAAAACATTAGCAAAAAAGCAAAAAAAAAAAGAAAAAAGAAAAAAAGGAGAGTAAGTGTGAAGAGATAAAAGCAATAAATATAATGCATCAATAAAGCAGAAAAAATACAAGATTTGTGTATTTACAAATCTACAGGAATGGAAGTAAAATATACACTGGGTCAAAACACAGTAATGTCCCATCAGAGAGCAACCTTTAATTGATTGCCATTCCAACATTTATTTCAATATAAATCAACTCCTTGTTTTGGATAATCCTTTATGGTCCAACTAAAGCAAAAAATAAATTTGGAAGTAAAAATGTGGGTCATTTTGCAACACTAATCTATCAAATTTTCTCTAAAATTTCCCATCAGAGAGATTTCGAAAACCATGTTTTGACCCCACTACACACATACACTAATAAAACAGGAAAAAAAAAGCAGTGATACAGCCGTAAAGGTGTGACAGTTCAGGGGCCACATACAACCCAACTGGATCTCAAGTGGGCCGGACCAGTAAAATAATAGGATAATAATCTATAAATAATGACAACTCCAAATGTTTGTCTTTGTTTTAGAACAAAAAAGTACAATTACAGTATGAACATGTTCATAATTACAAGCTGTCCTTTCACAAAAAATGTGAATAATCTGAACATTATTATGCCTCAGTTTGTCATGTACACATGTGGTATTACACCTCACAGATCACAGTGGATCTACAAAGACACAAAACAATAAGTAACAGCTATAACATTGTTAAAATCGCCCATATTTTTCTTGAGAAATTTTCGTTTTTTCATAAGTTGCATGCTTTTTTTGTGTGTGAAGGACTAGTTTGTATACATATTCATAATTAATTTTACAATTTTTCACTCTAAAACAAAAAGAAAAGTTTGAAGTTGTCATTATTTATAGATTTTTATACTGTTATTTTACTGGTTTGGTTGCTGGAGATCAAATTGGTGTGAATGTGGCTCCTGAACACCCTTGACTGTTAATGTCTTCAGGGTATTTTTGGCACTTTTTTTGCAAATTCATCCCACAGGCCAGGGACGTACATTTGACGCACCTGGTCTAGACTGACATGTTTGGGAAAATCTAAAAGGCGCACAGTCAGAATCAAATCAAAACACAATTCAAATGAAAACACACATCTTTCTCCACCTCTTCTGGCTTCCTGGAGCACAGACACGCCCATGTTTACAAGTGAGAAGCCTGATCTAGACTATCTTCTGTCTCTCATCTACGTAGTCCTCGTAGTTTGAACAAGGTCATGCTCTGTGCAGAGTTGGCACCGCAGGCTGGAATTTCTCTTTTTCCTTTTGGCTGAACAGCATTCCTCTGTTCATCAGGAGAGCAGGCCTTGAATGCAACATTTACTGACTCAGGCTGTCTGACCTATATTAAAGTTTTGGCTTCATGATTGAGTTTAAACCAGGTTTCCGGTCAAAGAAATATATATAGTCGAAGTTATTAAGTTGAATACATAAAATCATAAATTACTTTTTCTGTTAAAAACAACACTTTTTAAAACCCTTGAGAGCTATTTAAAGCTTTAAATTCATGGAAACTCTTGGAAAAAACAAAAAATTTCCAGTTCCCTCAGTTCTTGGAAAACGGAGTGTTGCAACATCCAGTGTTTTCATTTGCTTTTCCAAGGGTATTGAGTTACAAGTTTGTGAATAATGCAGACTGGGTGCAATGCTATTGTATGCACGTGGGGATATAAACCGAAAATAATAAACAAACCCTGAACTACTGAGGCAGGGGGCCGGCAACAAAAGGGGAAATGATGATTTATGGTCCCTAGACTGGTGTCGGATTCCCATTCCTGGAGGAGGCGGAAGGGGGTGGGGGGTGGGGGGGTGTTGTGTCTCTGAACCCTTTTCTTGGCACAGAGGTCCAAAACGTGAGGCTGTAATGTCAGACCACAAATCATATGGTCATAGCTCAGATTTTCCCTCTTCTATCTCCACATACACACATGGATACTCTGTGTTGGCCACTGGAGACGTTTCCTAGAAGGAGGGATTGTGGAACTGCCTCAGTTTCACAGAATTGGGGAATAGTTTAGATTTTGGATGGGCCGTTTTGTTTTGCAGGCCAACTTCTTTGTAAAGCAGAAGGAGTTTTTGGAGAAAGTATACGAGTGATTGTGCACATTTGTCCCACATTGTGCAAAACACTAACAACAGTCAGATTTGCGTGAACATTATTTAAAATTCAACACCTTTTTTTGATCTATGCTGAGTTTACATGTGTAGTTTTTGTGCCAGGGAAACATACACTTTTTTGGGGGGGAAGATATGTCCCAGTTGGGGAGAAAATTATTAGACCATCCTTGTTTTCTTCAATTTCTTGTTTATTTTAATGCCTGGTACAACTAAAGGTACATTTATTTGGACAAATATAATGATAACAACAAAAATAGCTCATAAGAGTTTAATTTCAGAGCTGATATCTATCCATTTTCCATGTTTTCTTGATAATAACTAAAATAACTTAAGTTATATCCATATCAGGGGTATCAAACTCATTTTAGTTCAGGGGCAATATTCAGCTAAATTTGATCTGAAGTGGGCCGGACCAGAAAAATAATAACATAATAACCTATAAATAATGACAACTCTAAATTTTTGTCTTTGTTTTAGTGTAAAAAAAACAACAAAAACATTAAACTATGAAAATACTTTTCTAAACTATCGGGGAAAAAAAAAAAAAAAACTGAAAAAACTGAAAATTAAATTAAAAAAACATAAGAAAATTTAGTGCAATTTTAACAATATTATTTCTCAACTTCTCATTTGTCCATGTGCATTATGGATCAGATCTACAAAGACACTAAACACTGAGGAACAGGCAGAAAAGAGTTCAAATTGGGCTGAATTTTCTACAGACATTTCAGGTTGTTCATATTTGTTCAGGTTATTCACATTTTAGTGTTACAGGATAGTTTGGAAATGTAAATATTTTCAAAATTTAATGCTATTTTTTGCACTAAAACAAAGAAAAAAAAAGTTGTTAATTCTAGATTTTTTTTTGGCTTAATTCAAGATTTTTTTTACTTAACTGAAGATTTTTTTTTTTTGCTTAATTGAAGATTTTTTTTTACTCAATTGAAGATTTTTTTTTGGCTTAATTCAAGATTTTTTTTTTTTTTACTTAATTGAAGATTTTTTTTATTTTTATTTTTTGCTTAATTCAAGATTTTTTTTACTTAGTGGAAGATTTTTTTTGGCTTAATTCAAGATTTTTTGCTAAATTTGAGATTTTTTTTGGCTTAATTGAAGATATTTTTTTTTTTTGGCTTATTTCAAGATTTTTTCCTTAATTCAAGCTAATTTTTTTTTTGCTCAATTCAATTCAAGACTGTGGAATTTTTGCATTTGGCAAAAACATCCCAGGGGCCGAACTGGACCCTTTGGCGGGCTGCATTTGGCTCCCGGGCCGCATGTTTGACACCCCTGATCTATATCATTGTACTGCCAAAAACAGTGCTTTTAGGCATTCCATGTTTTCTTTTGTCTGTTTTAGTCACATGATACACACAGGAGTTAGTACTTGATTGCATAACCATTGTTTTTGAGGACTTTTGATGGGCTAACAATTTGTACATCTAACATACAAATGCACAAACACAAAGGATGCAAGCTCTAAGTCTGAGAATTCTGTACAGCTGATACTCACAGAAAGCAAAACAAACAACATCTTCAGAGACTGCATTCACTCTTTCACTTCTGCTTTTCATCTAAACAGGAAGTGGTTCCTTCCTACCTGGCGACATCTCCGATAATGTCAGACGGGGCTTTTCTCATGAGCTCCTCGCTGCTGGGAAAGAGCAACGGGCCACCGGTTCAGACCCTGGGCTCCACGGGGACCGCTGGAGAGACCGGCAATGGGGTGTTGAAGAAGAGGAGGAAGAGGAGGAGGAAGACTCGGGCGGACAGCATGAGAAGAGAGGAGAACGGGGATTACTCTGAGGATGAAGATATGTTCACTATAGACATCAGCTCAGATGAAGGGACGGAGATGGAGAGCAACAGGTGAAAATGAATAGAATGAAGACAGATGACAGGAAGTGAAAAGAGAGGAAGCATAAGACGGTTTATAAAAAATATATTAAATACTAAAAAATAAGGCTGGGTGATGCTGACAGAAAATTTTTGCCAAGTTTTTCCAATGATACTATATATTATCTCTCCATATTTAAAATTTTTACACATTTTTCAGTTCAAAGCCAAAGAAAAAAATGAAAAACACAGTATACATATATAAATTTGACTACCTGAACATTTTTAGTGCAGCCAGACAAAAAAAAAACCACTATAAATGAACTTAAATACGATCTCTAGTGTATTATTAATACTACAAATTACCCATTATTCAATGCTCTACCCCCAAATACCCCACTCATTTTAAATCAAAGTGAGCATTAGCACATAGAGAATAGCATAACACCAGTCTCATACTACCTTTAATATTATGTGACAAATTTTGCTCGACATTTATGATACTGGACTGGAAGTAATCCGATAATTTTAATAATCGGATCGCACTTCAGAAAAGTCGTGGTTTAGACGTTCAGTCCCTATCAGATTTCTTTCGGAGTATGTATGAATGTAGTGACAGTATACTCGAACTTCCTGTTGCTGTCTTCTGTTCACCTTCATCTATGTCATTTCTGTTTTGTACGATTTCTTACTTTCTTTCTTTCTTTCTTTCTTTCTTTCTTTTTTTTACACGCGCAAATGTGTAAGAATGAAATAAATCAGATTAACAGGTAAACATGCTTTAAGACATCAAAGAATTTGGGAGAAATCTAGGTGTGTTAATCGGATTTCACATAAAGAGATTACTGCTGATATTTGATAAAACATGTCAGATTACTCTGTTTAACCCATAAAGACCCAGTGTTACTTTTCTGTCAGTTTCCAAATGAATATTTCTCTCTATTTAACCTTTCTTAAGCAATTTATCACCGTTTATTATAATATTATCCTCTGTATTTTGTAAAAATCAGGCATTTTCAAAGATTTAATTGACTGATCATGTAGATGTTCATAAAAACTCAGATTAAAGTTAATTGTCATAATATCAGAAACAGAAAAAAATTGAAAAAATATGACTTTTTCAACAAAATATATCATTAACTGAATATAAACTAAGTGTCTCCATCCACTGTCATTGATCCAACTCATGGGTTTTACTGATGAATCAGTGTTGTAGAAGATGACAGTTATGGATTGATAGGATTAGTCTATCAGAAGTTATTAAACATTTTATATTGTTGGATAATTTGTAGCTAGTAGCTGTTTGGGTCTTTATGGTTTAAATGATCACATGGATAATCTGATTTGGGTTTTAGTGTACATGTAAACAGGCTCACTGATATGCAACAAGTCACAAAAGCTTATGGAGGATATGCAATATGTTTCCCAGTCATGTTGAAAAGTAATGATGAGCACGTGAGATGTAAGCGACGGGAAAAATTCATACACGTGATCAAGAAAGGGAAGGGAAGTGAAAGATAAACAGTACAAGCCATCAGTGAAATCATTTGCAGTGGAGCTGGAGACTGTCAGGCGCTGAAAACAGACGTCTATAGTGGAGAGGCCTCCACTTCCCACACACACACACTGATAAGAAACTGAGGATCATATGGAAACCATATCCACTCTCACTTCGCTTCACTGTGCATGTTTACTTCTGTTTACATGTGTGAGCGGTATGCAGTGTTGAATCTGATCCAAAATAATGCACAGTATGTAGGTTAGGCATGCAGCTGTACAGATACCAGAGGAGCTGTGTCCATGTTCTCATGAATGAAGACAGCAGCAGTTGCAAATAAGGGTTCAATGACAGATTTATTATCATCATTGCACGTGTATGAGGGGTCCAAGACATGGAGATTCTGGCTCTGGTGTCTCACTCTACACTACTGTATAATAACAGGTGGTTTTTCATTTATATGAGCTTGTGATGAGTACTACAGACACTGTCATCAGTAAATGGGTGCTTCTATGAAACTGGTCCCTAAAACAGGACATGGGAGCTAAAAATTCAAATCAGATGTAGACTAATGTTATGAAGCAACTTTGGAAGCACTTTGGGCCTATATTAAAAATAAATACTTACTGAGATAAAAGAGAAACAATTTTTCAGAGAAAACACATTTTAATATTTTTTTTGCATTATAATTAATACAAAAATCTGCGTGTAACACGGTGAAAAGGACATGAAAATTACTATTTTTTAAAAAATATCTTTATATTCTCTCACATGTACATTTTGGGAATTGAACCTATTATGCAAGGCAGAGTGGTTCACAAAAATGACCGCTATTGCAAAATTCTTCACAATTTGTATGCATTTAACTGGGCAGGTTCTGCATATAACGCAAGTGGACACGATGGGTTACATACAAAACCTGGAATGAGCATGTCTGGATTAGAAAAACCACTAAGATCATCAAATTTAACAGAGTGTCTTTATTTATAGCAGTATAGAAGACCACTTCAAGCCATGTTTTCCAGATCAAATACACTGACACCTAGGTAGTTGTTCATGTCCCAGTTTTGGTCCTATTTTTGGCCCAAATATTTTATTAAAAATTCATTAATTTTTGAATGGTTCAGAGCAAGAGTATAATTTTTTTTGCATTTATTTGAGATCATCATTAGGTACATCCTGGGGGGAAATATGTCTACATTCCTCTTTTATTATTGGGTCTAAAAACCTGGTAACGTGCCAGGTACCAAAATGAACCCAGTTTCATAGAAGCATCCAAATAAGGTGCTGCAAAAGCAAAGTGTTAGCCCTTTATCAGGCAAGTGACTATTTTTGGTCATTTCCACAAACATTGAAAATGGGGCCAATCCCATACCTCAGTGAAGTCAAGAAGTATGTTGGTTTTTATAACACTATTTAGTGATTCAGAGAGATTTTATAGACATTTTGAAGCTGTAAATAGTGAATATGAGTGATATTTGGTTAGTTTATGACCTTATAACAGTTGTTTTATTGCATGTGTTTACTTTTTAGCAAGTACTGCTCAGGTGTTTTATGGCAAGAGGAGGGAGACTACCCAGAATTTCACAGTATTTCAATGATTGCCCTATAAAGAGTTAACAAACTTTACCCTGATCAGTTTTTCGTATAATGGACATAATATGAAAAATATAGTCTAAATCGTACATAACACTCAAGATTCCCAGTTTTACAGATGAAGGGGGGGACAAAAAGTGGACAGAAGCATCTATAGATTGAATTGTGAGTTCAGACATGACCTCTGTATGTTTGCAAAATCTGTGAAACATAAAAGGCAAATCTGAATGTGTGTTTTAGGTCATTGTCCCGAGATGTTTCAAGAGATGAGGCAACGGTCGGTTCCAGCTGCGGTTCTTTTAAACAAACCGGCATCTACACTCGTTCAGACGGAGAATGGAGCCCACTCCAGAGGTATTACACACACTCACTCACACAATGAAATTATTTTAAACGCTGCTATTGTTGACGATCGCTTTTTCTCTCAGTCCCGGTAGTTCTCGTCCCACCTCTCCCAAGAGTGACTCTGAACTAATGACCAAAGAGTCAGACGCAGACAATCAGAACCCGGCCATGCACTGGGCGTGGGGAGAGCTGCCACAGGCTGCCACGGTAACCAAACTGTCCACTGTGCATGCATTTACAACATATACAGTACTGTGTAAAAGGTTTAGGCCAACTCTAGGTTTGTTGTTTTGGTTGAAATGAGCAAACACACTTATTTCTCATTGTTTTTCCTTCAGATACAGCAAAAAAATAGGGAAATATTTGCACGTCCTTAAAAGACTGAGCCTATGACAAGAAGCATCATAAACAAATCTGACGTGTTGAGTAAAATCTGGTATAAAACATTGGAAAATTAATGCAATAAATCTAAGTCCAAAGGGGAGATCACACTACTGTTTTCCCTGAAGCTTTTCTTTTTTTTTTTTTCTTTTTTTTTTCTTCTTTTTCTTATGGGCTCAGCTGGCTGACAGGCAGCTGTCTGTACCGATAAGGCAGCAGCCGACACCAACTGTACTCCTGTACTGTAGTGTAAAAAAAAAAAAAAGTAGTGTGAGATACTCCCTGGTAAAATGTCCAAATAAAAGAGGATACACAAGCAAAGGTGTCAGAAAAATGGACAATGAAGACTGGGAGTACAGTTGGTGGAGTACAGTTGAAGCTTTTCTTTCTTTTCTTTTCTTTTCTTTTCTTTTCTTTTCTTTTCTTTTCTTTTCTTTTCTTTTACCTTCCCATATATCGTATCTTAATACAGACAGTGAGAAATGCATATTTGTGATTATTATAGCTTAGCTAAACCAGCAAACCTAAGGTCAGACTATTGGACTTTTGCACATAACAGTATATTTCTTTTAATTTTGCTCTACTTTATAATTAATGATCTTTTCCCCTGTCTTTCTATAGCCATCTTTCCTCCCAATGAAATCTGACCCTGGTCCAGTTTGCCCCGTATCCATCCCTGTATCCGAGAACACACACTTCCGCGTGATTAGCCATGAAATGACTACAGAACACAGTGAACCCTGCTCTGAAATATCAGCGCTCACATTGATCATGCCAGAGGAGTCAGCAAACACTGAGAGAACAATCGTTACCGTTGGAGCAGAATCTCAATCAGCGAGGACAGAGTTGCAGACAATCACTGAAGTGATACACGCCGGTTCTCCGACAGCTGAAGGTACGCCGGCTCGGATGATGATGGATATGGAGGAAGTTTTACCGCGCACACTAAGCAAGACAGATTCTCCATCCAAGAAAAAAGGTAATGTTCACGTCCACATTGCATCCACAACAACACTTATTTTTCCCCCTGAAATGCGGCTTATCCATGCACACTGCAGTTCTTTATCAGATGTTAAGAGCTTTTAGTTAATTTTTTCCTTCGAAACATGTATGAAAGTGTTAAACACAAGCAAATTTTAAAAAAAACAAAAAAAAAACATATCATTGTCAATTCAACAACACACATGCTATAAATCATTAAAGTATTCACAAATACAGAAACATGCTGCAAATGCATCCATGAAACTTTAAAGCAGGGATGTCAAACTCATTTTAGTTCAGGAGCCACATTCAGCCCAATATGATCTGAAGTGGGCCCAACCATTAAAATAAAAACAGCAAAAAAAAGTACAATTACAGTATGAAAATGTTTAAATTTACAAAGTTTCCTTAAAAATCAAATGTCTTAAGAAAAATAACTACAATTTCCATATGCTTATCATTTACACATGTGCATTACAACTTATAGATCACAGTGGATCAAAAAATACACAAAACATTTGGTAACAGGCAGAATACTGTTAAAATTATACTTAGTTCTTTTAAGACATTTCAGGGTGTTCATATTTTGTTCAGGTTATTCACATTTTTTGTGAAAGGGTAGTGTGTAAATGTATGGAAATTAACTTTTTTTGCATTAAAACAAAGAGCAAAATTTGTAGTTGTCATTATTGATAGGTTATAATGATGGTATTTTACTAATCTGACCCATTTGAGATCATATTGGTCTGTATGAGGCTATATGAGGCCCCTGAACTAAACTGATTCATAATATCTTCAGTGTAATTTTTGCATTTCACAAATTCATCTGGACTGGACTCTTAGGTGGGCCGATTTTGGTCCACAGGCTATATGTTTGACACCTGTGCTTTAGAGACTTTTTATTTTTCTGAAACACTCCTAATGTAGAGTTAAGCCCTCCTTTAAAAGTACCCACATCAGCTCATCAGTAGTGTTGGAAAATGCTTAAACATTTCCACTTCTGTTGCATCTTTCTATATTTGCTGCACATTTCTGTATTATACTGCATAGTTTGGGTTTTTTGCTTATGTTATGTATTTCGGTATGTGCTGGTGTTGTCAAAATGAGGATGTTCTTAATTTGATTGTGTTTTGTCTATTTACGCAGTTTCCTAAGCTGCAATCTGTTGCTGGTGCTGGCATTAACATTACAAAAAATAAAACAAAAGTCATTTGGAAAACCTCTAAATATACTGGCAGTTATTCACAACCTCATGCTGCTGTGGATATTTTGAGGATCAATTTTATGTGCACCACAAACCAGCCATTGCATTAAGACAATCTACAGATAAGAAGCTAAATATACTTAACTATCAATTTTACAGCTCGTGTTGTGCAAAGAAAATGTTAAGTAGTTAAAATGTATTTTTCCGCAGACAAGAGGAGCCGCCATCTTGGCTCTGATGGAATTTACCTGGATGACATTACAGAACTGGAGCCTGAAGTAGCAGCTCTGTATTTCCCAAAGAGGTATTTAATCCTACCTGCACACATGTATGTTCACTTTTGCATGACTAAATCCAGGAGTTATTACCCTGCCCTCCGAAGGAGAGGCAAGGGGTACTGTTTTTGGATTAGTTTGTTTGTTTGTTAACACTCTAGCAGCAAAACTATTGCTTGAATTCATACCCAATTGGGTTTATAGATTGCCAGTGACCCAGAATAGATCTGATTACAATTTGGGAACAGTAGGTCAAAGTTCAAATATTTTATGAATTTTTTTTTATTTTTTTTTATTTTATTTTTTTTTATTTACTTGTAATGGGTGAAATTTCAAATGTCTGTAGCAGCAAAAGTATTGGTTGAATTCATACCAAACTGGGTTTATAGATTGCCAGTGACCGAAAATAGATGTCATTACATTTTGTGAAAAGTAGATCAAAGTTAAAACATTTTCATGCATTTTTATATATATATATATATATATATATATATATATATATATATATATATATATATATATATTTTTTTTTTTTTTTTTTTTTTTTTTTTTTTTTTTTTTCTTGCCATTTACTTAACACTGGTCTGTAGCAGCAAAACTATTGGTTGAATTCATACCAAACTGGGTTTATAGATTGCCAGTGACCCAGAATAGATCTGATTACAATTTGGGAACAGTAGTCAAAGTTCAAATATTTTATGAATTTTTTTAAAATCTTTTTTTTTTTTTTTTTTTTTTTTTTTAATTTACTTGTAATGGGTTAAATTTCAAGTGTCTGTAGCAGCAAAAGTATTGGTTGAATTCATACCAAATTGGGTTTATAGATTGCCAGTGACCCAGAATAGATGTGGTTATATTTTGGGAAAAGTAGGTCAAAGTTCAAATTTTTATTGTATTTTATAAATCTTTTTTCCTCTCCCATTTACTTATAATGGGCAAAATTTCAAATATCTACGAAAGCAACCATTTTGTTTCAATTTACTTCAAACTTGGCACATAAAAAAAAAAAAAAAAAAAAAAAAAAAACTTGGCACATATGTAAACGCAAATGATATGCTGATATCAACACACCCACAGACATGATGACATCTGCAGGATTCATGCCAAGATATGAACAATTTATGACAACAAATTTGTCTCCAATTCCAAATAAAGAATATAACTACGTATTCAAAGCGATCCCTAATGGTATTGTCTTACTTATGAAAAATCATCTTAGTTATCTAACATCACAGACAAATAAACCTTGTTTATTGATTAATGGCATTAATATTTTTAGTTCGAGCTGTAATAACAAACATATACATAATGCATTGAATGAAAAGAAGAAAATCTCCCCCAGAGATAAAATAGTATGGAATTCAACTTTTTCTAAAATTGAGTGGTGAAAAGCATGGTCATTACTATATAAATACTGTGTTACAAACAAAATTAGAATTTTACATCTCAAAATTTTACATAACGTATATCCCTCCAATGCTATTTTGTGTCGATTTTATGATGTGGAAGAAATATGCAACTTTTGTCAATCTGAATCTGAATCTACTTTACACTAATTCTTTTTATGTGAACATTCTTCTAATTTTTGGTGCAAAATTTAAAATTATGTCATATCTAAAAGCAACAATAAAATAAATATAACATCCCAAAATGTAATTACTTATTTTAAACATGATACTAACAATCTAGACTTTATTGTAAATTTATTCATATTATTTGGAAAATTTCATATACATAAAAACAAATATACCAAAACACACCCAAATTTTAAAATCTTCCTATTAGAATTTGAAAATTCTAGAATTCATATATAATAAAAAAGCCCTAACACATTGGCTATTTATAAACAGTTTTTCAGTACTGACTGAACTCTCTGTTGCATTTATTTATTTATATTTGTCAGATTTATTATTTATTTACTTATTTACTTTTTTTATTACAATTTGTATTTTATCCATCCATCCATTCTCTTCCGCTTATCCGGGGCCGGGTCGCGGGGGTAACAGTCTAAGCAGGGATGCCCAGACTTCCCTCTCCCCAGACACCTCCTCCAGCTCTTCTTCTTTGTATTTTATGCTTTGCATTTTTAAATCTAAGCATTATTTTCTTAAACTTATATGTTCAAATGCTTTTTCTCTTTTGGCATCTTGATGTTTGTTTAAAATTTTGTACTGTATACTCAAATGTTGTTAATAAAGTTGTTAAAAAAAAAAAAAATCTGCAGGATTCATGCCAAAATAAGCTACAATAGGTGCGAGGGGTGGAGTTTGTTGTGTCTGGCATCACTTGTTGGTATTGAAACGTGCTTCTTCTGTTGTGTAGCGATGGCAGTGCAGCAATGAGGATAGACTCCGGCCTCCACAGCACCAGTCTGTCCCCACAGTCCATCAGCTCCGGAGGAGACAGCGGGGTGGACAGCTACTGCGACCACATGGCTGACCTGCCCTCTATCGCCATCTCTCTTTGTGGAGGACTCACTGATAACAGAGAAATCACTAAAGGTAAGTGTCTTATTCTAGCATGGAGCAACTATTAGCTATTAACTGTAGTGTTACTGGGAAAAACTACAAATGTGTGTGTGTGTGTCCTTACAGAGCAGTTCCATGAGAAGATAATCTCCTACCAGCAGTTTGCAGAGAACCCTTCTCTCATTGACGACCCTAATTTAGTCGTGAAAATTGGCTCCAAGTAAGTCATTCACAAATAAAGAAAATGTTTGGATGTAAAATGAATGAATGAATTGTTTATTTTGGTTTGTGCATTAATCCTTATACTTAGTACAATAATTATAATAAACATAAAAACCAATAAATGAATAGGCTAGAAGCAAAATATAGCAAATCTGTCAGCTCTTTGTAATTTAACTAATAAAATTGTTGGATATGCACATCATTTACAACAGTATTCAGATTTTTCAAAACATGAAAATACTATTGTAAAAAAGTTTGTCATTCAAAACCTTACTCAAGGAAAAACGTCTTAGTATTATGTGCAAAACCTATGTAAAGAATGTAAAGTTAAAGTAATCACTATACAATAAAATGTTCCCTGTCAATGTTTTTTACTATTGTGTGTAATTTAATGCACATTACTGATGCATTTATGTGTATGTTGCATTAGTTAGAGTTACTTTACATACTGCTAATCTACAGAAATACATCATATTCTATCAAACCATTTTTATATTTGTGGTGTTGCTGTCCTGTGACAACCAAGTATGCCTACAAAGTCAGCATTTTATGAGCTTACTATAAAAACAGGCCTATTTTCAGCTTGGTGACGAAACATATTCCAGTAAATCCAAGAGGGATTTAAAAAAAAAAAAGTTTAATTAGCTTAAGAAGGATGATAATTCTCTAAATCCACAGAGGAACACTTAATCCTTCAGTTTATCACAGAGATTAAAATTCAGCACATTTGGAGACTGGAGAGGAAGGGGATGAAGCGGTCAGACAAAAGTAGTGGAGTAAAAAGTGCAGTATTTTTCATTTAGGTGTAGTATAAAGTAACATTAAAAGAAAATACTTTAGTTAAGTACCACTAGTTTGTACTTAATCGCATTACACAAATAGCAGCACTTTTGATCCTTTGCAATTCGGATTATAATATTTCTCTTTGCTGTTTTTGTGACGTATTCTGTTTTCTCCCATAGGTACTATAATTGGAGCACTGCGGCTCCACTTATGCTGGCTATGCAAGCCTTTCAGAAACCGCTGCCAAAGGTGAGAAATCGATACACACACAGCACAAGACCCTCCCCAAACACAGCACACTTAATATGAGATAGTGAGAAATACTGAGACTGTAGGCTGGTCATATCCCATTAATACCACTCCTACTCCCTCTTTTGACTGAAACCGGTACTGCATCCTGTATGCGTCTGAACATTAACCCTATAACCCAGGGTTTTTCAACCTTGGGCTCGGGACCCCAAGTAGGGTCGCCTGGAATTCAAATGGGGTCACCTGACATTTCTAGTAACTGATAAAAAATAAATAAATAAATAAAACTTGCTGATAAATAATATATGATGAGTTGAGAGAGACAATCCCAATACATAAAAGATATGACAAACTTTGAAGCTGAAACTGAAGCACTGTGGTACTGTTTATCTGTCAAATGTTCATTGTGGTCGGTTTCAGATGCTGCAGCTCTGTCATAATTCATAGTTTGAGTTATTGTTTGTTCAGTATTAACCCTTTCACGCTTAGTGGTCACTACAGTGGGCAGCTATTCTCCAGCTGTTCTCTTGTACATTCATGGGTTTTGTTGTTTTAGTTCCGTATCAGCCAACACAGTGGACGCTTATGCATCCTCCCATGCAATGCAATTCATACCGTTACTGTAACTTTGGTGTTCTTGATAAACCTGATCTGCAGTAACATGTTTTAGTGTAAAGCAATTGCTAACTGTTATTAAATTGTAATTTTTTTTTTTTTTTTAACAAAAAGTGTTTTTTTTTGCATATTATCTCCATGAAGTGAATAATAACTAGTATTAGACCATGCTAAAATGTGAGAAAACATCTGATTAGCGGCATTAAAAATAGCTTCATTGTATAGTATTCCATATCACTTTCTGATATTAGGTTTTGAATGTTTCTTTGCTTCAAAAATTAAATGCATGGTGTTCGGCTGAGTGGACATTTTTGTAACTCTAAAAAAACAAAAACCAAAAAAAAAAAAACTTGATCGCATTGTTTTTCCATGCCTGAAGAAGAATAAAAACAATCAGGAAAAATATCTTGACTAAGGTTCTCATAATTCATGCATTAAAGGGTTAATTGTCAGCCTTGTAAATCCAAGCTGGACTGACTGTACATATCCTGACCAAGGAAAATAAAATTCTCACTTTGTGCAGTAATCTACACCTGGCTTTTCTGCCTCCGTACATAATAATATACATTATATAGACTAAATGTCATCTAAAATTAATGTTTATTTGTAACATAGTATAGCAAACTATTACATGATCAAAAACAAATTAATTTTAGCAAAAAAATAATATCCCCGTTTTGAATGTGTGGGGTCGCCAGAAATGTGTGATGTTAAAATGGGGTCACGAGCCAAAAAAGGTTGGGAACCACTGGTATAACCCTAAGCCTAAAATAGTCCATCTGGACTTTTTTTCTTATTTTGACTATAAAAAGGTTAGAAAATATGTTGTAAGTGACTCCTTTTGCCCATTTTTTCAGAGCACTTAGAACTTTCAAAATCTAGCAGTCATTTACAGTTTACTGCATGTTATAATTCTGCTAAAATGGCTTCTTTTCCAGCTTCTAGTACAAGTGTGAGTGAAATTACTGTAATGAACCAATAAAGTCTATAAAGCGCAACATCTCAGGTTTCAGAAACTGTTGGAATTTTTCTAATTGCACAAACAATGAAAGAATTACAGTCATCCAAAATCCATATGCGTAGGGTGTGTCAGCAATGACACATCAGGTTTTAAAGAGTTACGTGTGTGCATGTTAAACGGGTCATATTTTATTAGTCTTTGGTTCATTTATTTGTGTGTTTGGACCCTAATAGTTCATAAAGTTTGAATTTGAACTCTCCAGGTGCTGCAAAGCTATCTTTATATTCATTCCAGCAAAAATCAAGTGGATTTCTACCTGTTTTAATTTCTTCTTAATTTGTTACATTTTATATTTAGTTACGTCACAACATTTGCACATATAAGGTCAAGACTTCTGACGAACATTTCTCCGAGTACGACATAATTGTTTGTCAGCAGCAGCGGTTGTAGTAAAAGCTGAAAATATGTCCAAACTTTGAGCTGATTACCTAAAATATTCAGTTGTTGGTTGAACGGGACAGAGCAGCACAGCCAACAACCTGGAGGGGGCGTGGCCTGAAGTGGCATGTGTGCATTTAAAGGGCCAGCGCTCAAAACAACCTTTCTGGTGTCATTACTCAGAAATAGGGTTGAACGTGGACCTGTGGAGTTGAATTAATGAAGAATTCAGACCCAAGCATAGCATTTATAGTTTATGTAGATCACAGGGAAATGTTTTAAAATGTATAATTCCATTTAAAATAAGCAAAATATCACTCCTTTAAGTATTTGCACCCTCAGGCAGAATTGATGTTTTAAGACAAACATCCACTGGTTCTTGTCCTTATGTGCACTCCTATTAAACTCTGTCTTCTCCTCTGTTCTCCCTCCCTCTTTATTTTACCACTTCTTACCTTTCTACTCATCTATCTGTTCATTCATTAGTACTATTGTCTCAGTTACATACAAACAGCCTTAGAGTTCCTCCTGTGTTGTCTGACTGGTGTGCTCGGCTACAGCTCTGTACGTCAGCAAAACAACACCCTTATAACCTTTTTATTTTTAATTTTTTTTACATTCTTTTCTCATGCATTAAAGTCTTAAACTCCCAAACAGCACCCACTCACATGTGTTTTCTTTCTACACTGTATGCCACTTTCTTTCTTTTTTTTTTTTTTAAACCATTTGACTGCAGACTCATTCTTGTTTCTACGTTCTTGTCTGTTGTTTTACTATCTGGTTTGACTTCAGTTTTTTAAGTGTGTTTTATGGTGTTGTGTTGTGGTTGTTTGGGTTTTGTGTGCTCCGCTCCAGGCTGCGGTGGAAAACATCATGAAGGAGAAGATGCCCAAGAAAGGAGGGAGGTGGTGGTTTTCATGGCGGGGTAGAAACAGCAGCGTGAAATCGGTAATTTTGATTAAATTTGATCTTATATAACTTTTTTGCTGGGGTAGTCGTGTAAATAACAAACACACCACTGCTGCTACAGTAAGAAATGAAAATCCAGATGTTTCTACTCTTGTAGGACTGTGATCGTGGGGCCTGTGGTTCTGTTGAACAGACTGGTGCAATGACAAACAGGTGAGCAACATAAAAACATTCATTCAGGATTAAACCGTTTATTGATCGATTTCAACCTATAAACCACTTCCAATCTGTGTAACACCAGACGTAAAGAAGAATCGTCCTCTAGTGATGAAGAAAACAGAGCGGCCAAGCAGAGCTCTTCCACCGTCCAATCAGAGCCAGGGCTCACATCTGGAGGCGTGTCTTATAAGAAGACGCTCCGACTCACATCAGAGCAGCTGGTGAGGAGTTTGACTGGAACGCAGTATTTGAGAATACAGCATCATAAATAGAAGTTAAATAAGTAAAAGTTCCCATTTTACATTCATTTTGCTCAAGAATGCATGAATTCACCAGGATTTTTAAAAAAATTATTGTAAAAATTTGATGATTTTTATCGTGAACTCAGACAGAACCTTTTTAAATTTGTTTAGAAAGATGTACTTTTGCATTTGATAAGTTTTGTGAATCAATTTTTATAAATCTAACATTTCCAGAGCTCAGAGGGAGAAACTATGTTGGTGTCCTTGATGAACTGAAGTTATAGAACAGGATGGTGTTAATTGTGTTTACTACAGAGCCAAACAAAGCATTAGTGATACCAATAAAAAGCTGAGAATCTCCACTTTATCATGTTGTCTGAAGACAGGATCAGTGGTCATGTTGTGACCTAATTCAATACAAAAAACAGCAAATCATAGAACCATAAATACATGTTTAATAGTATTTTGAGCTTTTCTTTAGACAAAATGCCCACATATTTTCACCATTGAAAATAACTCGAATAATGAAATGAGTGATCGTCACAACTGCACAGTTGTATTTCCACACATCTTTTTTTAATTATTATACATGGGTGAGGTCAAGGGTGTCACAGATGGACAGCCCACTACTTTTTGATTCATAACTTTTGAGCCAGACAAGTTTAAGACAAATATTACACATAATTGGAAAGGTCTAAATACCACCTTAAACATACTCGAAAGGCAAAATTTTGTTTGAAATATTTTTAAATGAAAATTATCAAAATTACTGCATCACGTATGGACAAAAAATTAACATCTATTTTTTTGTAAGAATAACAAAGTTCTCAAAAGTGAAGTTCCTCTGACATTTTCACCCTAAAATGTATTCAGTATAAACCTTAAACCCTCTATTTTACAACCTAATAATTGGTTAGAGGAAAATAATATTTTACCTTTTTTTACCTAAATAGCAAGATTTTTGACAAATGGCAGCGTCATGGATGGACAACAAAAGTAAATATCAAATGAAACATTTTTTATTTCAATTATCAATATCATATACATTTTTTTTTTTTACAATATTTACAACATACAAATAAAATTAACATTATATTCAAATGTATTTTGCATAGATATATGCGTTTATTAATTTTAAACACTGTGCATTTAGAATATGATATAAATAATATAATAGTCAAATATCAATGTATTTGGAATAAATGTAGTTTATTTATGAGAGTTTATAAAATGAACCCAGAATGACGGCAGAAAAACATTTACACCCATGAAACTCCTCAAATTTTTTTTTTCCACAAATTTTTTCTCATTTCAAAATACATTTTCCTGAAAATATAAGTAATTACCTACCCAAAAATATAAGATTGGTGTAGATTATTGTAATGACATTTTTTTTTGACCAGATGTTAACCTTCCCTTGACTTCGCCCACATTGTTCTGAAGTTGTTACTTTAGTATTTAGATGACATTTAGCTTAGATATTTTACTTCTGACATGTTACACACATTCATTCATTTTGATTTCACTGGTTGTGAAGGGTTTTTTTAGCCAAACATTTCACATCCCACCAGTTGAGGAAGCTGGCTCTAGGTCATTGCTAATAATGTGATTTCATGTGTTTTCCTCCACAGTTGTCCCTCCAGTTGCAGGACGGTCCCAATGACGTTGTGTTCAGTGTGACCACTCAGTACCAGGGAACCTGTCGCTGTCAGGGAACCATCTACCTCTGGAACTGGGACGACAAAATCATCATCTCGGACATCGATGGAACCATAACCAGGTGTGTGAATGTTTCCCTGTGAATATTTACTTCACTTGCCTTCCCGAAGCTAAAGCCTTAGACGGCGGTGTCATTTGTAAGCAGTGCACTTCTCTGACATGAATAGGTTTTTAATGGCTGGAAAGGTTCAGTGTGATTAAATAATCTTTTGAACCCTCGGCGGCTTCATTCATCATCTTCATTCACTGCTGATTATGAAGCAATTTTCAATTTTCAGCCCAAGATTAAATATGCTGCGTTCTGCATGCCAAGAGTGAACCTTTTCACAGAGTCATAAAAATCATAAAGTGAACAAGTGCTGAACCATTTCTAATTAACCCAACATTAACCCTCTCAACATAGAAAAGAGCCTTGATCCACTAGAGGCTTATTTGTTGTGCTGTTCATACTCATGTTTCAATATGATTTGTGAATGTTTGATTTAAGGTCTGACACGTTGGGTCATATTCTGCCGACACTGGGGAAAGACTGGACCCATCAGGGCATTGCACACCTCTATCACAAAGTCAGCCAGTAAGTAGGAATTTATTATCAAACTGTCAAATGTGATGCTTTATATTAGTAGAAAATGTTCAAAGTCTTGTACTTCAAACACAAATTATTACCACACATATAATATTAGACAATTAAAAGTGATCTGTAATTATTATCAATGTCAAATATGAATGTAGATCATGTTCTTTCTCTTCTTCAGAAATGGTTATAAGTTCCTGTACTGTTCGGCCCGGGCTATCGGCATGGCTGACATGACCAGGGGTTACCTCCACTGGGTCAACGAGAGAGGAACCATGCTTCCTATGGGCCCGGTTCTCCTGAGCCCCAGCAGCCTCTTCTCAGCCCTGCACAGGTCTGTCAAACACACACATCTAAATGAACCCATAAAGACCCAGTGCTATTTTTGTGGTAGTTTTTCCTCTGTATTTAATCTTTCTTAAGTGATTTATCACCATTTACTATAATAATTTCCTCTGTATTTTGCATTTTTGAGTGAAAATAAAGTATTTTCCTATATTTAATTCACTGATCATGCAGATGTTCATAAAAATTTAGATGAAAAGTTGTAGGTTGCTATATAGAAAACACAGAAAACTCAAGAAAAAGTGACTTTTTCAGTCAAATATATCATCATGCAGAGTTTTAGCTTCTTACATCTACAAGAAGGTACACTTTCCCCTGCAGAGCCAAATCAAACTGGTATCTCAAATCATTTGTCCTATCTGCCGTTAAGTTTTTAAATAGCCTGTAGGCGAGCTTGTTGGGAACAATGCATCATTAACTATGATGATTTATTTACTTGCATTTATTGTATTTATTGTATAATGTGAGATTCATTGTTTTGGTGATATGTGAGATTTGTACACTTCTGCTGCAAATCAAATTGCCGTTTGGAGACATTCAAGATTTTTCAATTCAGTCTCTACAGAGGATAATGTAGAACAATATCTGTTCAGGCGCCCAAATTTGGATCCTGTACGGACAAGGTGAAAATAATGTTGATTAAATCACATTGTGCGCCTCTGTACACAAAACACCTTTGGTCCAATTATAAAAAGGATGTTTGCAAAGGCTGCAAGTGGTCTACAATGACGCTTTATGTATGATTCTAAGGAAGCTGAGATGGACTAGCACGAGTGAGATGTTTGTCAAGGCTGGAATAAACACGTGCCAGGCCACACTGCAATAGCTCATGTATAATTTTATCTGTCGACTAAATAAGTCTGACATTCAAGTAGTTGTGTCACTGGTTGATATCAGATGTAGTGCCGTTTGCTACCAGTCCAGGATGTGGAGGCACTGGTATAGATGTCCAGTTAAAGTGACTCTGTTCTTTTTTTTCTTTCCTGTTTTTATTGTGCTTCTCTGTCTATATTGGACCTTAACACTGGAATAAAGTTAAATTGAATTGAATTAACTGAACATAAATCAAGGGTCTCCATCCACTGTCATTGATCCAACTTCAAGGGTTTTACTGGTGAATCAATGTTGTAGAAGATGACAGTGTTTCCATGGTAACTACAGAGCCTCTGAACATCCAAGTGGGTCATATCTGATGAGCATGAAAAGATGACAAACTGCATTTTACACCAATTATTTACATGTATTGATAGGATTAATGGATCATCACATAATAAGTTTGGATCAGTAGATGGTTTTGGTCAGTGGTGGATGTTTGGGTCTTTATGGGTTAAATTTTCACAACACTGTGAAACATGAAGCTGGACACGCTGCATCAGAGTGTGAGACAGTGTTTTAGTTTACTGTTGTGTTTGTGTGTGTGTGACAGGGAGGTGATTGAGAAGAAACCAGAAAAGTTCAAGGTGGAGTGTCTCACAGACATCAAGAACCTCTTCTACCCAAACACACAGCCTTTCTACGCAGCATTTGGCAACAGACCAACGGTACACACATGCATCAAATAAATAATAGTTCATTTTAGCATTATGTTTTTTATTTATTTAAACATCATACCTTTTCTACTTCTTATTTCCAGGATGTGTACTCGTATAAAGAAGTCGGAGTCCCACTGAACAGGATTTTTACTGTAAACCCTAAAGGTGAACTAGTGCAGGAACACGCCAAGACCAACATCTCATCGTAAGTTCTGTTTCTGTTATATTTTCCAGACAAAACACAATCACATCAAGCATACTTCAAAGAATCCACTCCACTTCTATTTGTGCAAGGCTTAGTCTTATTCAATATAAAATTGTACACCGACTTCACATGTCTAAAGTTATCCAAAATTTACCCAGCAGTTAATCCTATTTGTGACGGATGTAGACAAGCACCTGCTACTCTCTTTCACACTTTTTGGGTCATGTTCAAGTCTAACTGCATTCTGGTCTTCGATATTTGAAGTGTATTTAGCAATTTCAGGTCTGACCATTGACCCCTGCCCCTTTATCGGACTTTTTGGCGTACCGTTAGAAGATCTCCCTCTATAAAGGCCACAAATAAATAGTATAGCCGACTCCTCCCTTTTAGCACGGAGACTCATTCTTTTAAATTGGAAGAATGACAAACCCTCTTCCTTTGGCAGATGGATATGTGATGTCATGTTTTTCCTTAAAATAGAAAAGATTAGATGCACATTGAATGGATCAATGGGGAAGTTTAATGTGGTATGGCATCCTTTTAATTCTTATATAGAACAGCTGACAATGCACCTTGACTGGTTAATGTGTGCTGTGTACAAAGTGATTGGGTAATTACATAGTGGAACCCTTTCATTCATTCATTCATTCATTCATTCATTCATTTATTTATTTATTTATGTATTTATTTATTGTGGCGTCTTATACCTCTGTTATATATATATGGGTCTTTATGGGTTAAGAAACAAAATACCAAACTGTTTATTTAGCCACTCTGTAAGTTTTCACCCTCTCTCTCTCTCTCTCTCTCTCTCTCTCTCTCTCTCTCCTCTCTCTCTCTGATACATTTATTTTGTTTTTTCAGCTGAACAGCCTCTTTCACTTGCATTGACAGCTCTTTGGAACTCATATCATCACCTTCTTTAAATAATGGCTGAAGTCATAATTTTCAGGTTTGTGAAAAACAGAGAAAACTAAACCAAATATTGAGGGTTTTTATTTTATTTTTTTTTTATTAAAAACTGTAAGATTATGACTTAAGCCATTATTTTAAGAGGGTGATGATATGAGTTGTCAGTGCAAGTAAAGGAGGCTGTTAAAATTAAAAAGTATAATGAGGTCATAATTTTCAAGTATTTCAAAAAACAAAAGCAACAAAACCCCTATATTTGATTCAGCTTTTTTTCTTTTTTTTCTTTTTTTTTTTTAAACAAACGTAAATAATGGCATTATTTTAAGAGTATGACAATATTAAGAATTCTAGCTATTCCAGAATTTTGACTTTAAACTCAGAATTCTGATTTTTTTTCTCAGAATAATAAAAACATATATATTGAACCTTTTTTTTTTTTTTTTTCTCCCCAGTGGCCCTAATCCTCTTTGTTTGTCCAATTACTTTTGAGCCTCTGAACATGAGAAAACTTTGTTTAAAATGGTTGTAATTCTTTAATGGTTAATGCAATATTTTTGACAAAGTGTGTCACTGCCCCAAATATACATGGAATTGAGTGTATGTCATCTTATGTGGAAACTGGAGGATAACTTTTCCAGCAGAATAACTTTTTTTCTCCAGTGTAAGTGTCTGTGAACGCTCCTCAGCCCTCTTCTCTTTTGCTGCTTTAACTAATAACTCTTATACCTCTGTTATATGTCTCAGTGTTTGTCGTATGTTGGAAAGACTGAAAATGAATAAAAATACATTGATTTAAAAAAAAAAAAAAAAAAAAACACATTCACATCTGTATTGATATTTATTTTTTCTGACCGGATCTCTTCTCCTGTCCTTAGCTACGTACGTCTGGGTGAGGTGGTGGACCACGTGTTCCCTCTGAAGATGCGAGCGTCCTCCTCAGACTTCCCCTGCTCCGACACCTTCAGCCACTTCACCTACTGGAGGGAGCAGCTGCCCCGGATGGAGCACCCAGGACCCACACCCCCACAGACCCCCACCCCCAGCTGACTACCTGCAGCCCGCTACTCAACTCCAGGCAGCCAGAGAAACAACTGACTGTGCCCTGGAGATGTAGCAGCAGTTTGGATGGTAAAAGTATTCATGTGTGATTTTTAGGAGCGTACAACAGGGTGCTACGAAGCTGAAACGCTGTGAGTAGTCTTTTAACGCACAAGATGGATGTAAGCGCACTTTTATCAAATCATTGCCTCTGTGACTATCTGACTAGATGTATGTATATGAGAAATGACTGTAATTTATTTAGGCAGCTTAGAAAATATTATTTTGGTGTGGACAATTGATGTTGTTTGTGTAGAGGTATTTGTGTTCCAGTATAGTGTATTCGTTTTGTCACACAACACCAACAACGTATTGTGCAGAAAGTTACTTAAAACAACACATGCCAAATACTTAATGTTCAGTTTATTTTCATTAACTTCTTAAATCAAGACTGTTATACTCAATAGATTGTTTATCAGCATGGAATTGCAGCTATATGTCAATATATACAAACTAATTGTACTTTGTAGAAAGATATTTGTGTGTAAAATATGATTCTGAAAGAAATTAACCCATAAAGACCTAGCACTACTTTTATGCCAGTTCCCAAATGAAATTTTCTCTATATCTAACCTTTCCCCTTTAGCCCTATCAGCCCGCCCGCGGGCCGAAAAAATTATATTAATATTCATCTACTATAAAAAATATAATAAATCAGGACAATAGATGTTTTTTTCAACTTTTGCTCAAAGTTTAGACCCTAATGTTAATAAAAGTACATCAAAAGTGTATTTCAGTGCAAACTTTAATGTTCAAACATGATTTTTAATCTTTGTGGGGTGAAATATACGCTATTAAAAATCTCCGACACGAACAATTAATTTATGCATATCATCGTCAATCCAGCCGAAAAAAAAAAGGCGAGGATAAAAAATTCTAATTTCTCTTTTAGTTTGTTACAGTTTACTCAGGCATAGTAATAGATACAATATTTTAGACAATGGGAATAGATTCTGTGAGGTCTCTAAATGTCCATAGACACCACGAACATCCATATGAACCTTATTATTATAAGTATGATAAGTAATTCTTCATTTACTTTGGGTATGTCTTTTTAGGCGTTTTTCCCCTGAAAATATGGTCAGGGTTAAACAGGTTAAGTGATTTATCTCCATTTATTTAGAATATTATTCTCTGTATTTTATATTTTTTCAGTATAAATAAGAGATTTCCCTGTATTTAATTCACTGATCATGTAGATGTTCATAAAAACTTGAGGGTTATTTCATCAAAAACAGAGAAAACTGCAGAAAAAGCAACTTTTTCAGTAAAATATATCTGTAACTAAACATAAACCCAGTGTCTCCATCCACTATCATTGATCCAACTCCATGGGTTTTACTGTTGAATCAATGTTGTACAAGATGACGGTGTTTCCGCGGTAACTATGGAGCCTCTGAACTTCAAATGAGTCATATCTGATCAAACAATCAATCAATCTTTATTTATATAACACTTTTCATACAGTAAAATGTAGCACAAAGTACTTTACATATAAAATCAGTACACCCCACCACCACCACCATCGCCGCACACACACACACACACACACACATACACACACACCTACACACACACACACACACATACACCTTGCCACCCATGTACCCAGTGTTAGTATGCATAATTAACAGTAAAATAAAAAGAAATAGATAAAGAAATACAGAAAAGAAAAATGATGATGATGACCATGAAAAGATGACAAACTGCATTTTACACCAATTATTTACATGTATTGATAGGATTAATGGATCAGCAGGTATTAAACCGTTTACATCAGTAGATGATTTTGGTCAATGATGGATGCTTGGGTCTTTATGGGTTAATCTATTCAGTATTAGCTAAAATGAATTAAAGTATAGTACACAGCACAATGTAGGTACAGTAAAGACGGTTTCAAGTGAATATTTATTGAGTTTAATGTTGACATCAAAGCACAACAATATTAATGACGGTTCCTCATTTTCTAAAGAAAAAATCTGTCTTATAGACTGAACTGCTGAATCTTTTTTATTTTTCTATACAAATCACATTGTGTACCTGTCAATCATTTCCGTGTTGGCCTTCATGAAATGTTTTTAAGTTATTTGCACAATCAGCAACATACGGTAATGCATTGATCATCTTGTCTTTGTTACTGTTTTGTGCCTATTTTCAGAAATGCCATGAAGTATAATTTATTTATTTCATCATTCAGCTTCTGCTAAACTGTAGTTTCATCTTGTGTCAATATGAACACATTGGACTGATCACTGTCATGTTACTGCCATTACTTGTGTGTTATGACTATCTCGAGACTAGAAAAATCGCCACAGTATCGAAAGAAATGTGTGAAATGCCTTCTTTAGGTTAAAAACATTAAAAGGGACGGTATTTTCTTGCAGTGTCGCTCATATCAGATTGTTGTTGAGAAGGCGATGTCATGTTCATTTTCTGAATACAGAATGAGTATCATCCTGAATATCATCATATCACTGTAGGTATGAGTTTATCCTATAGTTTATGAGAGACAAATGTGTATATAATGCTTTATATTCTTTCCATGAAAGAGTTCAAATTAATTGAAAGCGTATGATCTATAATTTGCTCATTTATTTTCCCCAATCTTTGTTTTGATCAGTTTATTGTTAAATACTAGTCAATAAAATGCCTTTCTACTGTTTATCTGTTTGCATTTGAGTCTTCACTACTTTAATTCACATTCACCATGTTGTTAAAAAAGGTTAAATCTCCTAAATCACATGACTTTACATGTATTTACAATCAGAATCAGTAGTAGTGGTAGTTGCTACTGATAGAGAAGGTCTTGTGTTTATAGCTGCAGATAATTTGAATAGTGGAAAGGGTTTGTCTCCTTTTTGTACCTACATGGACCACTTTCATAGACTTACTCAGAAATACAGTCACGAAAAAATTATTAGACCACCCTTGTTTTATTCAATTTCTTGTTCATTTTAATGCCTGGTGCAACTAAAGGTACATTTGTTTGGACAACAACAAAAATAGCTCATAAGAGTTTAATTTCAGCGCTGATATTTATCCATTTTCCATGGTTTTCTTGATAATACCAAAAATAACTTAAGTTGTATCTATGTCGTTGTACTGCCAAAAACAGTGTTTTTAGTCATTCCATGTTTTCTTTTGTCTGTTTTAGTCGCATGATACACACAGGAGTTAGTACTTGATTGCATAACCATTGTTTTTGATGACTTTTGATGGTCGAATATTTTTTTTCATGACTGTATTTGAATTTTTGATTCCAAGAAGGATCCACCTTATGATGCCATATATTATATTCTCCAACTATCTACACCTCCAGATGCTACAGCAGCAGCTGAACTCACCCCCATTTCCCATCACCTTGCACCAGCAATATTTCCCAAAAATCACGTCAAAGCTCTTATGCAGTTTTACCCATTTCTATATCATTCATGGATATAATACTTAAATAGTTCCTTTAATACGTATCCAGCTCCATATAATGACCAAGCATGACCTTTGACCTGAACTCATTTGAATATCATGTTGGAAAATACAGCAAAATCATTAGATTTGACTTTTAAAACCTAAAATAACATTCTTGCCCACCTTGTAGATTCTATTGCTTGAAATGTTTTAAACACACTATATTTATACATAAAATATATCAAGCTTTAAAATCCACGAGGAGAGTACGATATTAAATTTCAAGGCAAACTATGAAGGTTTAGAAATTATACATTACATATAGAAGTGAATGGAACATCCCAACTGATCACTTAAACATGTCTTATTTACAAATGTTTGTTGTTATTATGATTGTAAGTATTTGTTGCTTTAATGGAACTCCTTTTCAGTTGAGTAATTCATTTCGCTATTAATACAAAAGAGAAAAACTTTATCAGGCTAAAAGGATCCATTTTGGAGATGCTCGATATTGCTGTTTTGCTTCAGCAACTGAGTCATGCATCACTGAACATGGTCCAAAATGTTTTTCTAAACATGATTATGGATTTTACTGAGTCAGACACACCAATTTATAAAATAAATCCAAAGTGGACAAAACAGATAGGATACCAGAACATGTCCTTTGACAACAGACTGAATGAGGAAACTCAGCTCTCACATCTGCATGATTATTCTTTTATTTTGCTAAAATCATTAGCAAAGATGAAATGTGACAAAAATGTACATTTACTGCTGTATTAGTGCAAGTTTGAGGTACTTGTACTGTATTAACCTGCACTTTCCCAGAGGCAAACATACTTTTTTTTCTCCACATCAGTTATTATGGATAATTTTATTATTAGATGTATTGTAGAATCATGTTATTAATATAAGAAAAAAGAAAAGAATAATGCTGTTTTATTTTTAGATGGTTACAGAACAATTAAAATGAGCCACACTATTTCCAGCTACAACTTGAAGATTAATATATTTATGTTTCGATAAATACATTCACTCTGTTTCCCATAAAGTTGGAATAATGTATTTTTACCTCTTTTCATGAAATAATTGTGACAATGTGATTTATTACTGACAGATAAAGTGTGACTGGGACACTGGAGTATATAATCATTGCACTAGGTCAAAGGTCAAACTGATTTGTATAAATAGAAAAAAAAAGAGCAATGTGTCTGACAACAAAATTGCTCCAACTTTTTGGGCAAAGGTGTATCTTTGGACAATAACAGTCTTGTGATTTATTTTGTTATTTCTCCTCTGTACTCCACCACAGTGGAATGAAACAATCAAGATGTGATTAAAGTGTGGGCTTTAAGCTTTAATTCAAAGGGACTGGACTTGACCAACGACACTCCTACCTCCTGTCATGTGTTCTGGACTTGGCTGGATGTTGGAAGGGTTTTTCTTCACAAACAAAAGAATTCTATGATCATCTACTGTGGTTGTCCTCTGTGGTTTTCCAGTCTTCTTGGTGTTGCTGAAGTGGATTGTTGGTTTTAAACCCATAACGACCCAGAGCTACTTTTGTGTCAGTTCCCAAATGAATTTTTCTCTATATTTAACCTTTTTTAAGTGATTTATCACCAGTGATTGTTTATTATCCTCCTTAGTTTGCATTTTTTTCAATGTAAATCATATATTTTCCTATATTTAATTCACTGATCATATAGATGTTTATAAAAGCTCAGAGTAGAATTGAGGATTATTATATCAGAAACAGAGATTATTTCAGCAAATATATCAATAACTGAACATAAAAATAAGTGTCTCCATCCACTGTTATTCATCAAACTCCATGGGTTTTACTGGTGAATCCGTACGGTAGAAGATGATGGTGTTTCCATGGTAACTATGGAGCATGTGAACGTCCAAATGGGTCATATCTGATGACCATGAAAAGATGACAGACTGCATTTTACACCAGTTATTTACATGTATTGATAGGATTAGTGGATCAACATGTATTAAACAGTTTAGATCAGTAGATGGTTTTTGGGTCTTTATGGGTTAAGAAATAAAATACCAAACTGTTTATTTGATTATTCCATAAGTTTTCACTCTCTCTATATATATATATGATACATTTATTTTGTTTTTTCAGCTGAACAGCCCCCTTCACTTGCATTGACAAGTCTTTGGAACTCATATCATCACCTTCTTTAAATAATGGTTGAAGTCATAATTTTCAGGTTTGTGAAAAAGAGAAAAAAACAAACCAAATATTGGGGGCTTTTATTTTAAATATTTATTAAAAAACTGTAATATTATGACTTTAGCCAATATTTTAAGAGGGTGACGATATGAGGTCTAAAGCGTTGTCAGTGCAAGTAAAAGAGGCTGTTAAAATAATAAAGTATAATGAAGTCATAATTTTCAAGTATTTCAAAAAACAAAAACAAAAAACCTCAATATTTAGTTCAGGTTTTTTTTTTTTCTTTTTTTCAATTTTTTTAAACAAATGTAAATAATGGCATTATTTTAAGAGCATTCCAGAATTTTGACTTTTTTTCCTCAGAATTCAGTTTTTTTTTTTCTCAGAATTCTGACTTTAATCTCTGAATTCTGACTTTTTTTCTCAGAATTATGATTTTTTTTTTTTAGAGAATAATAAAAAAAAAAAAAATGTATTGGACCTTTTTTTTTTTTCCCCCAGTATTCCTAATCCTCTTCCATACTCTAGCCTATGTTTGTCTGTCACTTTGTCCAATTACTTTTGAGCCTCTAAACATGAATGTACAGTAGCCCAGAGGTGCAACAGGACAAAAAAATGATCCACTAGCCCAAAAAATTATCTACTAGCAGAAAAAAAAGAACAGGTGAAAAAATTATCCACTAACCCAAAAAATTATCCACTGTAAGAAAAAAAGAGAAATGCCCAAAAAATTATCCACTATAAGAAAAAAAAGAGAACAGCCCCCCAAAAAATATCCACTCTAAGAAAAAAAAAGAGAACAGCCCAAAAAATTATCTACTAGCCCAAAAAATTATCCACTATTAGAAAAAAAAGAGAAATGCCCAAAAAATTATCCACTCTAAGAAAAAAAAGCGAACAGCCCAAAAAAGTATCCACTGTAAGAACCAAAACATCATCCACCTTTTCAATTAAGGGGGTGCTGTTTACCCGAAAGGTCTCTTGCTTTAAAATTAAAGCCACCACATAAAATAAAAGCATAGGCTGAAAATTTTTAAGGCTTTCAGCTAATGTGGCTAATGCTAAGGGAGTACCCCACCAGAAGTGGAGGTCAGTGTGCTAAAAAATAAAGTTATTTTAATATATATGGAAAAATATATATATATACATTAATATAGTTTGCAAAGCAGATAAACGATTAAATAAGGTTCCCGTGTCTACTCAAGGTTAGGCCTGGGTGGTAAATGGTTAAGGTTATGGTTAGGTTTTGGTTGGGGTTAGTTTTCAGTGGCAAATGGCCTTTGGGTGCACTGTGTGAAGGTTCGTTGCTAAGCTAATGCTAACGCGAAAAGTTGACGGCAATTTTGTGAGCTAACAGGGGATAATTTTTTGGGCTAGTAGATCATTTTTTGGGCTGTTCTCTTTTTTTTCTTGTAGTGGATAATTTTTTGGGCTAGTGGATAATTTTTTGGGCTAATAGATAATTTTTGGGGCTGTTCTCTTTTTTTTCTTGTAGTGGATAATTTTTTGGGCTAATAGATATTTTTTGGGGGCTGTTCTCTTTTTTTTTTCTTGTAGTGGATAATTTTTTTGGCTAGTGGATAATTTTTTGGGGCTGTTCTCTTTTTTTTTTTCTTATAGTGGATAATTTTTTGGGCTAGTGGATAATTTTTTGGGCTAATAGATAAGTTTTTGGGGCTGTTTTCTTTTTTTTCTTGTAGTGGATAATTTTTTGGGCTAGTAGATAATTTTTTGGGCTAATAGATATTTTTTGGGGGCTGTTCTCTTTTTTTTCTTGTAGTGGATAATTTTTTGGGCTAGTGGATAATTTTTGGGGGCTGTTCTCTTTTTTTTTCTTATAGTGGATAATTTTTTGGGCTAGTGGATAATTTTTTGGCCTGTTGCACCTCTGGGCCACCGTATAAAGGGAGTTTCTTTAAAATGGTTGTAATTCTTATATGGTTAATGTTTTAATATGGTCAATGGTTAATATTTTTGGAAAAACTGTGTGTCACTGTCCCAAACATACATGGAAGTGTGAGTGTATTTGAGTGTATTTCATCTTCTGTGGAAACATGAGAATAACTTTTCTATCAGAATAACTTTTCTCCAGTGTAAGAAGTGTCCGTGAACGCTCCTCGGTCCTCCTCTCTTTGCCGCTTTAACTAATGGGTGCGGGGTTACTTTAGGGCACTCCGTTCATCTCAGTTTGCGGGAGGAGTCTATCAAATCCAGCCACACCATTGGCTTGGTCCTCAGGGTGCACAAACGTGTGTGGAGTCACCGAAGAAGGCTTTCAAGTGCGGACAAAAAAACAGAACCGATGAGGACAAGCACCTGCGGGTTTAGAGTTTGTTCTGGGGAAGAATGACGAACACGGTAAGAGACATTTAAACGCATCACTAGTTTGTTGTCATTCTGCAAAAACTTGACGCGCGTTCGAGCTCAAACCCGTTAAAAGTTAATAAAGACCATAAATTATAAAGAACAGGAAAACCTGAGCCTGGCAGAGCAGAAGTGTTGATGTATTATCAGTGTTTTTGTTGGTCTGAACCGGTGCACACACTCATCTGTCCGGTAAAGTGGGGCGCATTAAACTGCACACACTTTGACCTACTTTGAAACATTGAGGGATGTTGTTTCCAGAAGCTTTGGGTGGTCATTGTAGTGCACACACTGTCTCCAATGTGTTGTTTTCTGTCTTTAAATGGAGAAAACTCCTCCTAATCCCTTTGGATCTGTAAAAACTTTACATGTTGAAGAGAAAAAAATAGAGCAACAATAAATAAATTCATCTTCTTAGTTCCTGAAATGTTTTTTTTTTTTGTTGTTGTTGTTTATTGCAGTTTCACTTTTGTTTTGGGAGTGCACTCATAGTCATATATCCTCCTGAGACCCAGCAATGCATTTTTGTCCTCTGTGGGGACAAAAGTTTGACACTTTTACTTAAAAAAAAAAAAAAAAAAAAAAAAAAAAAAAAAGCTGTCTATTGCAAAGGACATTCCATTAATAAATAAATAAATAAATGAAAATAATTTTTAAAAAAGTATCTGAAACCACTGTTGCATTATGCAGTTTCCAATCAATACAATTGTTAAATGTAAAAAAAAAAAAAAAACTAAAATGTTCACTTTCCTGGGTCTCAGGGGGATGTGTCTCCTTATATTCTGAAGAATCATCTAGTTTATAGTATTTTAATTTTTATTTATTTACAGCATTAGTTTTACTTTTTCATGTATTTTAAGTAACTGGAAAAGGAAGGCTTAAAATGGTAAATGGACTGAACTTATACAGCGCATTTTCTACACCTTCATGGTGCCCAAAGCGCTTTACAATTCCTCACATTCACCCATTCACACACACACTCATACACCAGCGGGTGGCTGCTGCCATGCAAGGTGCTGCCTGGCCCTACTGGGAGCGATTTAGGGTTCAGTGTCTTGCCCAAGGACACTTCGACATGTGGACAGTCGGGGCCAGGATTCGAACCGCCAACCCTTTGGTCAAAACCACTGCTCATATTATTCATTGTACAACCAAAATTGCAAAAAATCTGTATAAAATGCAAATAAAAACAGAATGCAGTGACTTGCAAATCATATAAACCAATATTTTATACCCAGACAAATTACCAACGTATTGCCAAATAACACATTATTATTTTAATAACCTTTATTTAACCCATAAAGACCCAGTGCTACTATTATGTCCGTTCCCAAATTAATTTTGTGTGTCCATCCACTGTCGTTGATCCAACTCCATGGATTTTACTGTTGTATCAATGTTGTAGAAGATGACAGTGTTTCCATGGTAACTACAGCGCCTCTGAACGTCCAAATGGGTCATATCTGATGACCATGAAAAGATGACAAACTGTATTTTACCTGCATTGTTGCTGCCCCCGCTGCCACACCTCCCCAACATAGCACTGTGGCCACTATTTTTTTTTTTTTTTTTTAATTTAGTTGCAAAATATTTCTCCAGTTCTTTCTTTTTAGTATCACTCACTCTTACAGCTTTTTGTTGCCTCCATCGCAACTTTTTGCAGACTTGCTAATGCCATCAAATTTAAAAAAATTTTTCCTTCCTATGGTGTATTTTTTTTAAAGGTTTAAACAGTTGATATATTTTCGATGTTCTATTATGAAAAAACTATAAGTTTATGAGACTTCTACATCACAAAAACCATTACATTATGTTTCAGTTTACATTTTATAAAACATTTTTTTTAACTGTAGTTGTAGTTGCATCATGTTTTCACTGCCAGGTTCAGTTTTTGTAGTAAAACCCTGATGATGACTGTGTTTCCTGTTCTTTTCACATTATAATGGTTGTGTCCTTCAGTATAGGGAGTCTGACAGGCTATGCTTAGAAAATGAGGAGTTTGTGGATATTTTGGAAGAGAGGAGGCACAGCAGTGACCTTGGCCATGCCTTCAGGACCTTTAGCCCCCACCCTTACAAAGGAGCACCACCCTGCTCCGCTGGTGAGCTCAGCAAAACAGTGTTGGACTCCCAGCATCTGCGCTACGTAACCAAGGAGGTGAGTGGGTACGATGTGAAAAGAAGTACAGAAGAATGTGTCAAATGTTGTGTCATCAACTTGAGTTCTCCCATAGATCGCCACGGAGACAGGTGCATCAGTGGACGAAGTAAAAGATGATGCTCGGGTGATTTTGGAGGAAATGTCGCAGAACCTGCAGCTGGGTTTTATCAGGCTGATGGGATATACTCTCACCAAGGTGTTCAAGAGGCTTTTCACCAGCATTTATGTCAACATGGAAGGACTCAGTATGGTGAGAAATATACGGTGGCCCTGAGGGGCAAACCACAACGACAAATCATAAAGCACACAAGAAAAAAAAACACACACCAAAAAAGAAAATCACACAAACAACCACACACACACACATACACACACACAATAAAAGAAAATCACACAAACAAGAAAAAAATACATAAAATAAAAAGAAAATCAAAATTGTTTGTGTGATTTTCTTTTTCTTATGTGTGTTTTTTTTTTTCTTGTTTGTGTGATTTTCTTTTTGTTTTGTGTAGTTTTTTTTGTTTGTGTTATTTTATTTTTCTTATGTGTGTTTTTTTTTTTTTTTTTTGATTGCGTGATTTTCTTTTTCTTGTATGTGTTTTTTTTTTCTTGTTTGCATGATTTTCTTTTTCCTATGTGTTTTTTTCTTGTTTGTGTGATTTTCTTCTTGTTGTGTGTGCTTTTTTTTTTTTTGCATGATTTTCTTTTTCTTGTGTCTTTTCTTCTTGTTTGCCTGATTTTTCTTTTTCTTGTGTGTGTTTTTTTCTTGTTTGCCTGATTTTTTTTTTCTTTTTTTCATGTGCATTTTTTTTCTTGCTTGTGTGATTATTTTTTTTCTTGGGTGTGTTTTTCTTGTTTGCATGATTTTCTTTCTCTTGTGTGTGTTTTTTTTTTTCTTGTGTGCCTTTCTTTTTCTTGTGTGCTTCGCGATTTGTCGTTGTGGTTTGCCCTTCAGGGCCGCTGTAGAATTACCAAAAAAAATGAACCTTTTTTTTCAACTTGGCTCAACGTTGTCTCAGACTAAAGGTCATTCTGTTGTGTCTCAGCTCCAACAAGCCGTTCAGGACAGCCCTGTCATCCTGATGCCCAATCACAGGAGCTATGTGGACTTCCTGATTATCTCCTATGTCCTGTTCACATATGACATCCCTATACCTGTTATTGCTGCAGGAATTCGCAAGTATCTATTTAATTCACACAAATATCTTAAACATGACTTAATTTGCTGTTCCATTTCTTTTCACATGCATACTCTTACTTGCCTCTTCGCTCCTCCTCTGTAAAGCTCTTGCAGGGATGAAGATTGTAGGAGAGATACTGCGTCGTTCTGGAGCTTTCTTTATCCGACGTGCTATTGGCTCCGATAAACTTTACTGGGCGGTTCTGTCAGAATATGTCAGAACCATTGTTAGGGTGAGACACGATGATCCACAGCTCCAGCCATAAAAAATGTGTCAGTGTTTTTATTGTTGACTGTTCTAATCTGTTATCATTTGTTTTTCTGTAGATGGGATTTGCCCCTCTGGAGTTTTATGTGGAAGGTTTGCGGAGTCGGACGTTAAAGTCTCTGACACCTAAACTGGGTAGGTGTACACATCAAAAAAAATTAAAAATAAAAAAATAATAATAATAATAAATACATCACACTTATATTGTGCTTTTTTGGACACTCAAAGACGCTTCACAAACACGCAAAACAAAACGAAAAGAGAGAGAAAAAAAAAGAGGCTCAAAAAAATGCAAGTTTGAACAGGTGAGTTTTGAGTAGTGATTTGAAGTTTTGTATTGAGTCTGAGTTTCTGAGGTTTGTGGGATCAAACTCAATAGTAACCCTGTGCAAAGCAAAAGACATGCTAAATCACAAAGGGTTATATTTAATTTACTGCTCACCGATACTTCCTGATTGAACTTACTGTGTTGAATTATGGGGATCTACTTTTGAAACCACAACTGATAAAATTGTTTTACAACAAAAACAACCCCTACATATCATAAATAAAGTGGGATATTATGATCATGCTAATCCATTATTTTTAAATTCTCATGTTTTGACGGTTAGAGATTTGGTTTATTATAGAACAATGCAAATCATGTTTAAAACAAAAAAGCAAAACACTACTGGATTGTGTGGAAAAGTTTTTTATAGTGTCTGAAAGTAAATATGAGTTAAGAGATGGATACAAATTTATGTTACAAAAAGCTAAAAAAAGAGTTAAAAGAAGATGTATTTCTTTTAAAGGGGTTCAACTGGAATAGTGCGAATTTAAAACTTAAGCAACATACTTCTATAGTTATGTTCAAAAAAGCTTTGTATGCATCTATATTTGAGAGTTATGGCTGTAATTGAAAAAAAAAAATTCTATATATATATATATCATCAAATTTCAAATCAAATTTTATTTATATAGTCCCAAATCATAACAAAAGTTATCTCATGACACTTTACATATAGAATTGGTCAAAACCAGACTCTAAGCCAATTTACAGAAACAAATATATGTGTGTATATATAGTTTTTTTTTCTACTTGACACCATGTATTGTGTAGCTTTAGCTGTAAAGTAGGCGGGCATTAATAAGCTTTGTTTCTGCCTGAGCCTTTGTCAGTTAAATTGTATTATTTCTCTCTTCTTCTGTTGTTTTGAAATGCATATATGACTGAAAACTAACTAACTAACTAATTAACTAACATGTGTTGTGACATTTGCTGCCTGAAGGTCATAATAATAATAATAATAATAATAATAATAATAATAATAATACATGGTTCCCGCAGCATCTTAAAAAGTCATAAAAGTCTTGAATATACAAATCTGCATTTAATACCTTAAAAAGTATTAAATTTCATATGGTAGGACTTAAGTTATGCTGCTATAAACTTGTTCGCTGCATTGTGTTTTAAATGTGTCTGTTAAATGTCCAAGCTGCAAAGAAAGTAACATTAGTCTACTCAGTTCCACCCGTTCCAACCCAACAATTTATATTGAAATTAGGGACCAATTACAATGGGTTACAAAAAAATGTTTTTTGCAAGTTGTCCAGGTTTTTTCAACTGAATTAGGACCATTTTGCACCGCTAAATCCAAAAATGACATCTGTTTTTCTCAATCAGGTCAGGTTGATTTTGAAAAATTTGATCTTCTCACAAAATTGATTACATTTTTGTGACTTTATCAGTTGATTTTTTATATAGTTCTCACCCAAAATAGGTTTTAAGAGAAAAAAAAATCATTTTCTAACAGGATTCCTGTTAGGTACAATGGTGTATTCACCGCAGATGTAGCAGAATACGTCAGGCTTATTTTTGCAAGATCTTCTAGTCAAAGCCATTTCATTCACCTGTAATATTAAAAAAAACATTAATCATAAATTGGCAAAAGTAAAATCTTCAGAACTTGTTTATTGCAAGAAATATGAAAGAATTTTGTATCATATGATGTGAAAATGCCCATAAATGTAAGCAAAAATGTTAAAAAGCCAATATGTAGCATAGTTCAGAAAGTTGACCTGATTGAGCAAAATTAGTGTGATTTTTGGATTCAGCACACCAAAATTATCCTAAATCAGCTAAAAAAAACAAAACAATAAATTTGTTGTTAACCAGTGTTATCACTAACTTTGCAGCCCCTGATAAGAAATGACTCGGAACAGTGGGAATCAAGGCACTGGAGTAAATAAATAAACACATTTTCACCAGTATGGCTGTGAAATAGGCATTAAATTCTGTTCTAAGTGTCTTAAAAAGGTCTTAAAAAGTCTGAAATTTAACTTGTGGAAACCTGTAGGAACCCTGTATCATGGTGGCCCAGAGGTGCAACAGGCCACCTGGGCCACCGAACTGTATATACCACTTATCGCAGAAAGAATTCACAAATTGCTTTACAATAAAATGAGAAGTAAAATGCATAGGCAAAGAAAAAACAAAACACACAACTACAGACACAAGCATAAAAACATCAAACCCACCTCTGACTAAAAGTCTGTCAAAACAAGTAGATGTTTAGTTGCTTTTTAAAAGACTCAGTAGCGTTTGTTAGACGTTAAATAACACCACACCTGTACTCTTTATTCTTTATTCTGCTAAAAATGGACAACACATTATTTGTAGTTTTTGAGGGTTTACAGACCTGTGCATGTATGCTTCTGTTTTCCCTGTGTCTGCAGGTATGATGCACATGGTGTTAGAGCCCTACTTTAAAGGCGAAGTATACGACATCACTCTGGTGCCCATAAGCATCAGCTACGACCGAGTACTGGAGGAGTCGCTGCTCGCCCATGAGTTACTGGGCGTTCCCAAGCCAAAAGAAAGCACCACGGTACCTACCAGTCACATTGCTCGCTTCAGTAACGCACTTATTCCAACATCAAACCTGCTCCTCTGGGAAGACATGCAATTAAAGACTGTTTTTCACCTTCTAGTAATGGGTCAATATCCTCCTGAGACCCAGCAGTGCATTTTTGTCCTCTGTAAGGGACAAGAGTTACACAGTTTTATTGCCAAAAAAAAAAAAAAAAAAAACGCTATCCAAGGCAAAGGACAGTCCAAAAAATTTTTAAAATGCATCTGAAAAAACTGTTGCATTGTGCTGTTTTAAAAAAAAAAAGAAGCAAGTATTTAATGTAAAAAAAGCCAAAACTTGTACTTTCCTGGGTCTCTGGAGGATATGTAAAGAACCAACCTCACTCTTCACATTTTCCAACTTTTACTTTATAAATATACTTTTTTTTTTTTTTTTTCATATTTTTATTGATGTGTATGCAAGAAAATGAAAGGTACAGGCCAACACCATGGCACACCAATGTCAACATTAACCAAGTTTGTAAACACCATTACTTTCAGATTTGCATATTTTTTTTAGGAACAAATAACAATGAAACCAGACAAACAATACAATGAAAAGAATACTAAGACATAGTCTGAATAAAATAATTAAACTGGTGACATAAACATAAAAAAAAGTAAGTAATAAAGGGGGGGAAAAAAGGGAGGGGGAAGGGAATTACATTGTCTCAAAAAAAAATCCATAATCGGTTGGCATTTATTGTAGAATTTGTTCAAGTTTCCTCATTTTGAATATCTAATTTTCTCTACTTGTAAAAAAGACATTACCTCATTAATCCATTGTGTACTGGAAGGGGCTATTGTAGATTTCCTATTAAGGAGGAGGTGGTGTTTAGCAGTCAGGGAGGTAAAAGCTATTACTTCTAACTCTATTGCAGAGTATTGGGTATACTCATCCGGGAGACCAAAAATAGCAATGTGTGGTGAAATGTCAGTGGTTTCTGAAAATCCCTTGGACGTGGTGTTGAAAAAAATTAGCCAAAAATTTGTCAGGGCTGGACAAGAAAAAAGACATGTGAGATTGCAGGGTGAGCCTCCACATCTGTCACAGATATCTACTGTATTTGGGAAAGTCTGAGCCAGCCTTGTCTTTGAATAAATATACATTTTTTATGTGCAAATAGTAGACATATATCTGATATTGTCATCCTTAAACACTCGTAACTATTTCCTTTGCTTTGCTCTTTCTCTGCAGGGTTTACTGAAGGCTAGCAGAGTGCTGCAAGAAAATTATGGCAGCATGCACGTGAACTTTGGACGTCCGGTGTCAGTCAGGCAGCTGTGTCAGGGCAAGATAAACCGCTGCCAATACAACCTCATACCAAGGTCCGACTCACTAGGAACACTTCATATTCACCATCAACTAGCTGCTTATTAGCACTTTGAGATTTTTAGACAAAAAATGTAAAGTGCATTATAAATAAAAATTATTATTATTATTATTATTATTATTATTATTATTATTATAATCATATACACAAGTAGAATACTGGCATCCATACTCTCCTTATTACTATTTATTGATTGTAAGTTGCTGAATTATGATCCGAATCCTAATGAGATGGAATTACACAAGTCTTTCATTAGTCGTTATTTGTTCTAATGACTGAGTGACACACACACACACACACTAATGATTCAATCTTCCAGTGCCTTTTCTTTCACCCATAAAGACCCAAATATCCATTTCCAACCAAAAGTATCTGTTTATTTAAAATATTTAATAACTGTTGATCTACTAATCCTATCAATACATGTAAATAATTCAGGTAAAATGCAGTTTGTCTTCCTTTTATGGTCATCAGATATGACCCATTTAGACGTTCAGAGGCTTTGTTTGAATGTTATCTTCTGCAATATTGATCCACCAGTAAAACCCATGGAGTCTGACTAATGATTGACTAATGAAAGTGGTGGTAGACACTTGTTTTTATGTTTAGTAAATGATATATTTTCTTTAAAAAGTCAATTATCCTCATTTTTTTCATGATTTGATCTAATAACCTTTGAATTTACTCTGAGCTTTAATGACCATCAATGTAATGATTAAATTAAATATGGGAAAATACCCGATTTTCACTGATAAATGCAAATTGCAGACGATAATATTATAGTAAATGGTGATGAATCACTTGGGAAAGAAAAAAAATAATTTGGAAGTTGTGGGTCTTTCTTCCTGCAGCAAAATCATTGTTGACCAGTGCTATTAATCTACAAGTGAATTAGTTATGAGTAAGAGCTCAATGAGGAACATATTCTGTTATTTAGACACAGACAGGTACTTGCATATCATATATACAGTATGTGCAAACACACCTGTACATATAGTGATTTAGACTCTATTAACCCTCTGATATCCCGTCCAGTAAGGCCCTTACTAAGCACCAAGTGTGCGTTTTTGGCACACTTGTAGAATAATGTCAAAAAATTTTTCATTCAGTTTGTTTTTAATTCTTTTACACTTTTTTCTTTTTCATCAAATTCAGCCGTAAATAAAAATACCAAATACTCAATAACTGTCACATTTTTTAACCCTTTAAATGCATTGTTTGTAATGTAAACAAACCATTTTTTTGGATGCAAACCCCCCCCCCCCCCCCCCCCCAATTTTTTTTTTTTTTTCAATATACTACATAAAAATTGGATCACACATAATTTGATTTTTTCATCCTGGCATACGTCAATGATTAACTCCAACATCAGTTAATTTGCATTATTATTTTTGGCACTTGGTCAAATGTTCAAAAATACTAGCATTTGTCACCAAGTGTGCGTAAAATGCACACTTATAAATCAAACTATTAAATATTATATATTGATTTATTTTTCTGCTCTAATTTGATTTTATTTTTGTAAATCAAGGTCAGCCCTAATCATACATATCAAATGGAAGAAATAGTGCGTTTTAGGCACACTTGGGAGACAGATGCTGGTCTTCTAATTTTCTTTTGTTTACAATGTGCACATTTTAGTTGTGGGCCAGAATTTTAAAGATCATGCAAAAATGAACAACTTTTGAATTCTAACCTTATTTAAATTGTGAAAAGTAATATGAAGTTTTTTAACACGAAGTGCAAAGTGTGCCTAAAAGGCGCACCCGGATACCGGAGGGTTAACAGACCAGAGTCATTGAACAACGATGTGTGTTGGTGTGTGAACATGTGTGTGCTCTCATTTGTAAGGTTCTTTGTCTTTGTTAATGTGTGCACTTATTTCTCTTTCATATGTGTGTGCACTGTAACTGTACATTTACATTCACTTACCATATTTACTTATCATATTTATTAAGCGATATGAGGATTAGATATTACTACACTGTGAGGCCAACACTGAGCAAGCTACATTATATAAAGATCTTAATTCACATAGAACTTCTTTACTCCTTGTCAGAATGCAGTAATTAGGAGATTATTTAGAGACAATTGTTGGTTAATGGCCTACTTATATAATATGGGTTATGCAGAGTAAGGCACTGTATAAAGACTAATAAAGAGCCAGTCTCCATTAATATGTATGCTGTGTCCACATCATTTTAGTTCAGGGGCCACATGCAGCCCAAGTCGATCTCAAGATGACCAAACCAGTAAAATACTACCATGATAAATCTAGACCTAATGACAACTCCAAATTTTTCTCTTTGTTTTAGTGTAAAAAAGTATATGTTAACATTTACAAACTATCCTTTCACAAAAAATGTGAATATGCTGTTGTTGTCTACTTTGTCTTATTGTTTACTTTATTGTGTGTTCATTTGTGTTGTCTTTGAGAATTTATGTATGTATGTACTTATTTATTTACTTTTCTGGTATGTCAATATGGGTGTATGTATGTGTATGTGAGGATGATAAGTGAAGTTAATTACTCACAAGAGGTCTGAGGGACTTGGTTTTTCATATATTATGCTGATAGAAGCTAAAGGAGAAGGGGTGGGATTACATAAATTATTCTTCCTCCCACTCCTTTTTGAATGTGCAAATGAAGTCATACTTTGCTTCATGTATATGTATAAGTTGTTTTTTTTTTCCATGATTTTTTTACTATCTGTTTTATTTCTAAAGACTAAGTAATATTACTTTGTTTTGTTGCATATTTGACATAAACTAAACTTAAAAACAAAACATTAACTTATATGAACAACCTGAAATTTCTTAAGAGAAGCAAGTGCAATTTTAACAGTATTCTGCCTGTTAGGAAATGTTTTGTGTATGTGTAGATCCACTGTCATCTGTAAATTATAATGCACGTGTGTAATTAATAAACTGAGGCAGAATATTGTTAAAATTGCACTTGCATTTCTTAAGAAAATTCAGGTTGTTCATGTTATACATAACTTTTTGTAGAAATAAACATTTTCATAATGTAATTTAACATTTTTTTCACTCTAAAACATTGAGAAAAGGTCAGACTTGTTATTTTTTTAGGTTTTTGTGTTACTACTTTACTGGTCCGGCCCGCTTCAGATCATATTGAGCCATATGTGACTGAATGAGTTTGACACCCCTGCCTTGAAAAACCTTATCAGTGTATTTATTGCATATACATTGAGTTCACTGTGATGTAGTCTGTGTCTCATCCCTTACGTCCGTCCACAGGGACCTGCCTCAGGGCCCCAGTGCAGAGGTCCAGGCCTGTGTGAGCTGGATCGCCCACCTGGTGGTCCGACTGCAGGAGCAGGGCTCCTTCATAAGCCCCTGGTCCCTCATGGCCTGCCTGTTCCTTCAGGCTCCTGCCTCCGCCTTAACAGAACAGGGTCTCCCGTGGCAACAGCTCACAGAGAAAACCCTTTGGCTCAAGAAGCTGGCTCTGAGCTTTGGAGCTCGTCTGCACTGGCCAGGTGGGTAAGAAGAGAGATGGACTGGAGAGATCGGCCTCATAAATTACATTCACATTTGACTAAATTTAGTGCAAAGCAGCTGCTTCAAGCTGTAGCACATGATAGGGTATCTGAATAATGTAAAATCCTCCTTACAGTACAGCTTTGTTCAGGAATTTATTAAGCTGAAGATTAAGGTCACATTCCTTAAATGACCAGTAGGTGGCGTTTTGATATTGTATTATAGCTAAAGTAGTCAAAATAAATACTAAAAGAAGATGTAGATGGATACACACAGAATCCAGTGGAATGAAAGTAGGATAAAAGCACTAAACAAGGCATAAAATAAGAAGAAATTATAGTAATAATATTAAGCAATAGATTTGGTTGAACTGATTTATAAGCAAAATGTTTCTGGAATAAAAGTAGAAAAACTTTACAAAATATGGGTCACCAATAAATAAAAATTAAGTAAAAAATGCCAGTTGTTTATAGTTTTTAAATACAGTTCTGGGTCAAAATATGAAATTCTATAAATTAATGAGTGAGAGAAAACTTTACCTCTACTACAAACACTGTCTGTACTTTAGAATACATTCGCCTCTCAGATTGCATTGAGTCTATTAATTAGAAATGCATTAGCTCACAGGTGTCAAACATGTGGCCCAGGGGCCAAATCTGGCCCACCAAACGTTTACTCTAACCCCTGGGATGAATTTATGAAATGCAAAAATTACACGAAGATATTAACAAACATTTTAGTTCAGATTCTACATTCAGACCAATTCAGTCTCATAATAGCCTGTAAACACTCACACCTCCAGTTTTGCTCTTTGTAAGTGTGAATGTTTTCATGTATTTACACTAAAACAAAGTATAATTTCACAAAAACTCTGAATAACCTGAACAAAAATGAACAACCTGAAATGTCTTCAGAGAAGTGCAGTTTTAATAATATTCCACCTGTTACTAAATATTTTGTGTATCTGTAGATCACTGTGATCTGTAAGTTATAATGTACATGTGGAAATGATAAACTGAGGCAGAATAGTGTCAAAATTACAATTTTTTTTATGTTTGTTCATGTTATTCACATTGTTTGAAAGGATAGTTTGTAGATGTAAACATTTTCATTATGTACTTTTACTTTTTTCACCGTAAAACATAGAGAAAAGTTTGGAGTTGACATTATTTATATATTATGTTTTATTTTATTATTTTACTGTTTTACTGTTTTATGAGTTTGACACCCCTGCATTAGATAAATATTACCTATTGTTATACCTATAGTGCTTATGGGAAACATTACTAATGAGCACTTTAATCATGTGTTTTCCAAGTCATCCTGTCAAAGAATGTGAAATACAGTATGTTTTATCACTGAAGCAGATCATACCAGCCTTATTAGATATACAGCATCACAGATAATAATTTAAAAAAAAAAAAGTTCTAAAGGGTGATTTAAGTCCAAATAAAGTAGTATCTTACCTGATCTCAACAGGACCCTGGCTTTAAATTTATATTTTTATGTATTTGTGATTAGAGTTTTTGACATATTTGTTAGTCAGATAGTTAGTTTTAAGTTATTGTTTAGGTAGTTTGTAATTAACTAGTGTTTAAGTTCACTTGTAAAGACCTCTTTGACCCTTTGTGAAGTAGATCAGACAGATTAGATGAATCTGAGTTGGCACAAGTGTTCACATTCACTTAGGAGATGTTCAGTGGATTAATGCACTTTAAGTAACTTATCCTGAGAAGACCCCAGTGAACTGCCTGGGCCTATGTACGTCTCCAAATACACACACACTGTATGTACGAACCGTTTTGAAGTCTGACATTGAGTTTCAGAGCTAAGACAGTCTCCATGTTGTGTTTCTGCAGGACAAACTCCTGACGCAGACGTGTTGTCCTCCACCATCGCTCTTCATCGTTCTGTAATTTACCGTAAATCTGGGCGTGTCTTCCTGCTTTTGGAGGACGAGCCTGCGAGGAAGCGTCCAATCAGCGCAGTGGACGGCGTGAACAGGACGGCGGCGGCGGTGCTGATGCTGGCCTCCTATAGGAATCAATCGCTGCATGTTTTTATTCGTCCGGCATTGCTCGCAACCGCCGTACGCATCACAAAGAGCACACGGAGAGGTCAGTGTACACAAGAATACACACTACACACACACACACTTGTTTACTTGTGCTTCATTGTGATCTGCTTTATTACAGATGAGCTCTTCGTCTTCTTCTGCTTCCTACAGGACATCTTCTCCAATGAATTTATCTTTATTCCTGGAAAATCATCTCAGGTAACATCTCATCAAGCAGAATTGTTCCTTCAAACGTCTCAGGTCAAAGGTCATGATTGTCCTATTACACTGCAAAAATCTAAATCTTACCAAATGTATTTTTCTCATTTCTAGTCAAAATATTTCATCACACGTAAAATAAGACATAATCACCTAAAGAGTAACTTTTCGGTGAGATGTAAGAACTTATTTTTAGACAATAGAAAATCTTTTTTCAAGAAATCTTCCAAGGATAATTTTTACTTGTTCCACTGGCAGATTTTTTTTGCTTAATTCAAGATTTTTTGTGCGTAATTCAAACAAAACGTGAAAATTATCTGGGGAAGATTTCCTGAAATAAGGTTTTCAAGATCTATTGCCTAAAAACAAGTTCTTATATCTCACTGAAAAATTACTCATTAGGTGATTATGTTTTATTTTAAGTGTGATGAGATATTTTGACTAGAAATGAGAAAACTACACTTGGTAAGATTTAGATTTTTGTCGTGTAGGTCACATGTTCAACTCCATGTCAGAGTAGAGGAACCATATGAACACTAGAACAACTTGAGCTTGAAAATTCTCTCCAATGTGCTTTTATGATAAGATTATAATTGAAGACAGACTTGATTTAGTGTGTAAGAATACTATTAGATCTGATGCTTCTCATTTAAGCATTTTAAAGCCGCCCAGTAAAATCAATACATGATTTTCTCTTTACAGATGGTCACCGATGAGTGTGTACCACTGCTGTCACATCTTAAATCCAGTGTTTGTTATTAATATCACGTTTCTGTTCATATGTTAGGACTTCGAGGAGGCTTGTTTCCTTTTGAAGGAGTGTGGAGGCATCTGTGTCGGTCAAGAGGAAGTGACAGAGGCAGAGGCAGGACTGGAGGTGTTATCCTTCTTGTGTGCACTCCTACAGCCCTTCATCGACTCCTATCAGGTGATTCTAGTTTTGCCTCCTTCGATAAGACACACCTTAAACAACACACTGAGATGTGGGTCAGTGGAGAGTTCAGCAGGTTCCCTCAGATCAGCTGAGTCCACATACAGTATCTCCTGTTAAAGGTTTTCATTTAGTGCTTAAATGTCTGAAATGTGGGTAGTAACTAAAAAAAGCACTTCAACACTTTTGACTTTAGATTTCTAACTTAAAATGATTTCTGTTATGTTAAAGCTAGCATCTGTATTATAAAAGCCAAGTGGCTTCTATGTGCATGTATGTGTGTCTTGGTACTCACACAAAATCCTGAAAGAGCTGGCTGCTACAGTTTAACATGCGTTTGTATTTTTGGTCAAGGAACAGACGAGCGAAAACGTCAAGTTGATAGGACCAGTATTTTGGGAGATATTACTAATTTTGGAATACAATAGCCTTAAAATCACATCGTTATACCGCGAATGCTTTGGCGGTGACTGCTGGACAAATACAATACAGCATGCACAAATACACAGCAGCATGAAAACAACGCTCTAGTTGAAATATACTACAGTATATCGAAAACTTTTACTGTTTTCATGTGCTCAGACATTACTGAATTCTAGGGTTGTCTGGGAACATTAATTCTGCATGACAGTGACATGTGATGCACTATGTATTTGTACTATTTTTTTTTTTTTTTTTTTTTAACGTGTTTGTTCTTTTTATGCTATTCTTATCTTATTACTGGGACCTGAGTCCACATTTCATTCTTCATGTGCTACACTGAATGAATGAAAATAAATGAACCTTGAATAAACTGTTTACATTTGCAAACACTGACATGAACATAAACAGCATTTTGTATCAATAAAATTTCCAAATCACTGCTTTAAAATCTAGTCTTTCGCAGCTCCATCACATTCCCTGTAGTTCACACAAGTTAGAAACATAGAAAGTTTCTTGTCAGTTAATTTACAGTTAAAATACATTTTGAAAAGGTAAAATAGTGTTTTTATTTCCAGGTGATTTTCAGCTTCCTTTATGAGCTGGAAGCTCATGTCTTCTCAGAAAAAGAGTTTGTACCTGCTGTTCGCAGCTTTGCTACAAAGCTCATCCTCTCAGGTAACAGACACAAATCACTGACTCAGTTTCTGTTTTTAAATCCTCTCTTAAACTCAGTGTGAGAGGTTGGCTTTTATTGATTTTACTTGTTTTAATATACAATTACTTTTATTGTTTTTATTAATATTTTTATGCGTTTTGTTTGTTATTATATCTGTGTACAGCACTTTGGCCAACTGTGTTGTTTTTAAAGGTCTTTATAAATAAAGTCGATTTGATTTGAAGAATCTGTCAGACACTTAAAAGTGGATCATCTCCTCATTTACAGGTGACCTCCACACTTATGAAGCCCTTTCATCTGATACACAAAAAAACATTTTGTCTGCAGTGCGAAGACTCGGGGCTGTGACAAAGTTGAGGGTGTGAGTAATGAGATTAGCCCCCGCAAATCTGTTTGGCTTTAAGCTCATTTTCTGTTGTGGTTGAGAAGCTGTCTGTATGTCTGATGCCAGATTTGCTCACTGTCATCTTTTCTCATCACAGATCTGAGCAGAACGAATACAAAGTGAACAAAGGAGCTGTCAGGCAAATTGAAAATATTCTCTGTAAGTTTTTTGCATATGTTTTATGTCTGCTGTTTTTTTTTTCACCTTTGATTTAAGTCCTCGCTCTGTGCTTCAGATTTAGTTTGCCCTTGCTTGTGTTTACCACACCAACTGCACCCTGAGGGATTTTTCCTCTCTCTTCTCACTATAGCTGGGAAAATCCCTCCCCAGATGCTCCAGACAGCACCTGACGCCAGGCTTTAGTCTCCGTTGGAACAGATCCATCCTCCGCATCAGCCCACAGTCCTGCTTACCCTGACTTGACCCCTCCTCCTTTTCCTGCTCTTCCTACTGTGTCCTTAACCAACCATTAGTAGAACTGCGGTACTTTACCTCTGCTCTCTGAGATCTCAGACAACATACTTTATCCTGGATGTTAACGGCCAGATTTAACCTGGCTGAGCTCCACTCTTGGATGTTCACTACCTCCTCCTTTGTGTCGGTCCATCTCATCCACATAGATCTGTGAGAGCTCAGGCTGCCTGACATGGAAATCTAAAGATGGCAGTATTGATAATCAGAATAACCTATTTTGATCATTCATTTTGCAACTGATGAGAAGTTTCAAGCTAAAGAAACATGATTTAGATTAAATAGAGTACCTTCCTAGTCTGATGACTGATACAGCAGTGAGCTTTAGCTGAAGTATTATCAGTATGTCCTAGTTTTAATGTGAAATGAAAAGGCCGACAAGGCATTTGCAATTGCTTAGATCACAGGTGTCAAACATGCGGCCTGGGGGCCAAATCCGTCCCACCAAAGGATCCAGTCCAGCCTCTGGGATGAATTTGTGAAATGTAAAAATTACACTGAAGATATTAACAATCGTTTTAGTTCAGATTCCACATTCAGACTAATTTAATCTCATCATAACCTGTAAATACTCACAACTCCAAATTTTTCTCTTTGTAAATGTAAATGTTTTCATGTATTTACACTAAAACAAAGTATAATTTCACAAAAAATCTGAATAACCTGAACAAATATGAACAACCTGAAATGCATTAAGAGAAGTGCAGTTTTAATAACATTCCACCTGTTGCTAAATGTTTTGTGTGTTTGTAGATCCACTGTGATCTGTAAGTTATAATGTACATGTGGAAATGATAAACTAAAGCATAATAGTGTTAAAATTACAATTTCTTTTTCAGTTTGTTCATGTTATTCACATTGTTTGAAAGGATAGTTTGTAGATGTAAACATTTTCATAATGTAATTTTACTTTTTTCACTGTAAAACATAGAGAAAAGTTTGGAGTTTACATTATTTGTATACTATTATGTTATTATTTTACTGGTTCGGCCCACTTCAGATCAAATTTAGCTGAACGTGGCCCCTGAAGTAAAATGAGTTTGACACCCCTGCCTTAGATTAATAAACACTGAATTATGACTTTTGATTGTACATTAATATACCAATAAAGAAATAGATTCTCTTAACATTGTCAAATATAACTCATCAAAGATGTGAAGATTTGTTTATTTTAGCTTTACATGTCAATAAATGTAAAACAAATGTAACAAAATGCACCATTAATTCCTGGTCTTTTTCCTTCTTAAACTTGTTTGGCTTGTTCTACGCCCTCAGCAGTGAATGAAAACCAAAGTTCAGCCTCAGTGCATCATCACACAATCACAAAATCAGAAGAATCAACACTTTGCCCACATGGAAGAAGGCCGCTGATGTGCCATTAAACAGATGACAGAGAGGGTGGTCCAACAATCATGGTAAAAAATAAAGTTTCAGATAACCTCAATTAGAACCCTGCATTAGGTTTTGGCATTCAAAAGACGATTTAGGAAAAAATTTGGAAGAAAAAGGAGATGTTTTAGAGGTTGCACAAAGCCTCTACATCAGAGCATGGTTTGAAGCCCCATCACCAGCGAAAGCTCCTGCAAATGATTTGGCATTCTTCAAAAAGCTGTCACAGTATGAAAATTCAGTTGTCAAGAAAGCAGCCTTAACAGCTTTGGGCCGACATCTTTGGTACTGGAGTGAAGAATTGGCTGGCCTGGCATTCTTGGACTCCAGTGTGACACAAGAGCAGAAGCAGCTGATGGTTCACAACATAATGGAAAATGAAGGTTCTTTCGGTTCCACTAAAGCGTTGGGATGTCCTTAATCATCAGCACTACGGCTACTTGTGTCACTTTATTTTATTCTATTTTTCTATTTATATATATATATATATATATATATCTTAGATGTGCCTTTTATATTATATGTGTGTAAATATGTGTGCCTTAATGCCAAGAGCTGCTGGACGAAATTTCGTTGTGCCTCGCATAATGACATTAAAGATTCTATTCTATTCTATTCTATCAGATTATGAAGGGAAGCAGATCAGTGATTTTGTCACCACCAGCACCATGCGTTTCTTTGAAACTTTGGATCTGCCACAGACATTCTTCAGAATTCCTCCAGAAGATTGGGCTGATGATGAAGACTTTCAGAAGGTGCTAAAATTGTGCATTCCAGAAAAGTTGTCAGTGATGTTGCTGAAAGAGGGGTGGAGCTTATTCAAGACTTCAACTGTAGCCGAACAAAAAATGAAGGTCAGAAACAGTACTGGCTCCAAGTTGTCAAAGAACACAGGAACATTTTTTCCAAATTTCAATAAAGTGACAGTGGTTGCTGGACTTTCTAAGTAACATTTTTATGCGAGTTGCAGTTTGATTTTGAGAATAAAATTACAAATTATTCTAATATGCCGTATATGGAGCAATCTTCACATGTCTTGTGCAACCTCTAAATCAGGGTGTCAAACATGCGGCCCGGGGGCCAAATGCAGCCCGCCAAAGGGTCCAGTTCGGCCCCCGGGATGTTTTTGCAAAGTACAAAAATTCCACAGTCTTGAATTAAATTAAGCAAAAAAAAAAAAAAATAAATAGCTTGAATTAAGGAAAAAATCTTGAATTAAGCAAAAAAAAAATCTTCAATTAAGTGAAAAAAAATCTTCAGTTAAGCCAAAAAAAATCTCAAATTTAGCAACAAATCTTGAATTAAGCGAAAAAAAATCTAGAATTAACAACCAAATTTTTTTTCTTTGTTTGAGTGAAAAATAACATTAAATTATGAAAATATTTACATTTACAAACTATCCTGTAACAATAAAATATGAATAACCTGAACAAATATGAAGAACCTGAAATGTCTAAAGAAAATTAAGCACAATTTTAACATTTTTTCTGCCTGTTCCTCAGTGTTTAGTGTCTTTGTAGATCTGATCCATAATGCACATGTAGAAATGATAAGTTGAGGAATAATATTTTTAAAATTGCACTAAACTTTCTTATGTTATTTAATTTAAATTTCAGTTTTTTCCTTTTTTTTTTGTTTTTTTTTGTTTTGTTTTGTTTGTTTGTTTGGATAGTTTATAAAAGTAAGTATTTTCATAATTTAATGTTTTTTTGTTTTCTTTTTAACTAAAACAAAGACAAAAATTTGGAGTTATCATTATTTATAGGTTATTATGTTATTATTTTTCTGGTCCGGCCCACTGCAGATCAAATTTAGCTGAATATGGCCCCTGAACTAAAAATGAGTTTGACACCTCTGCTCTAAATATTAATTAATTTGCATAAAATTTGGCCAGAAGTAATTTGGCCAGATATGGAACCAAATACAGGGTTCTAATCCAGAGAATCTTCAAAAAAAAAATTTTTTTTTGGACCACCCTATTATCTATACACAGGTGGCACGTCAACCTTGATGCGTAAAGCGCTGACAGGATCCTGACAGAACACCGAGATGTATTCCAACACTCTAGAATTGAGCTTTTTCTCACTTTCTTTGGCTCTGTGACGTTCTTTGTCCCATCTCTCCTTCTCCCCGTTCATTTGGGAGAACAGGTTGATCTGGATGGTGCGTAAAGTGGCTGCCAGGATGTAAAAACCTCCCTGCATCATGTGGCAGAAGGCTGCGCCAACACTGAGCGCTGCACCCATCAGGTTGGGCAGCGTCTCACACACCACGCACATGCCCTCCAGGAAATGCAGTGTGCCTTTCCTGGCCAGAACCTGACCCTGGTGGAGATACGCGGGGGGAGACGGGCTTTGTTGCGCATGGTTCACCAGGTATCGGGCGCAATCGGCGAAGTGTGTGGCGGCTCTGCGCAGCGGGAGCAAGGCCAGGTACAGGTGACAAGCAGCTTTGGTCAGAGCATGGAAGAGCAGCCGCAGCTCAAGCACAGCGTTGCCTGGAGATAAGAGGGTAATAGGTCAGTTAGTCTCATTTAACACCGTGGCTAATGTCAGCAACCATTACAAACAGCGTCTGCCACTGGATTAACGTCTGTCCACCAGGCAGGTGGGTGGCCCGTGTCACCTGAACACGCAAAGCGGGTGGCACGGGCCCCTTCACTGACCTCAACATATATATATATATATATATAAAAAAAACTGACCTCCTGATCTAAAAACATGCAAAAACATATGAAAAAAACAAAAAAAGTGACTGGTTTACTCTAAATTACAAACATATCCGCATTGTAGACAATTGGATAAACGTGCGTAAAGTGACAATAAAGGGATATAAGATAAGATAAGATAAGATAAGATATTCCTTTATTGATCCCACAATGGGGAAATTCACAGTGTTAACACCAGCATAAAACATACACGTAAAACAAACAGATATGATGCTCTAAGTCCAATCCTGGTCCTCTAGAGCTGTTCTATCCTGCATTTTTTAGATGTTTCCCTCTTCCAACACACCTGATGGTTGTTATGAGACTTCTGCAGAGCTTCATGATGGGCTTATCATGTGAATCAGGTGTGTTGGAAGAGGGATACGTCTAAAAAAAAATGCAGGATAGTAGATCAGGAGGACCAGGATTGGACACCCCTATCCACTGAAACACTAGATAGATAGATAGATAGATAGATAGATAGATAGATAGATAGATAGATAGATAGATAGATAGATAGATAGATAGATAGATAGATAGATAGATAGATAGATAGATAAGCTAAACTGTAAAAAAAAAAAAATCTATAATTTAACAGAATTTTCACTATTTATTTTACAGATTTTTTCTGTATTTTTAAGATACAGGAAAATATCAATGAAATGACAAAACTAGACTGTGATTTTACATGTCAAATGTAAAATAACACGAAAAAACTCTAACTGTGAATAACCAAAAAAATTACATTTTTTTTTTCTTTTTTCACAGAAAAATACAGTTTGGCAAATGTATCATGATTTCACAAATATTTATTTTCTATTTATGAGATTCAACTGTTAATTTAAAGTTTAATACTGTAAAAAAAAAAAAAAATGATAAAACCAGATAAAATTACTGACAATTAACCGTAAAAGAAGTATTTGTTCTGTAAGTTTAACAAGATTTTTTTCTTAATTGACAAATATCTTGTGTAATTATGGGAGGTTTCACAACAAAAATGTTGAAGAAGTGTATTTTGGGAATGTATAACATGTATAAGCACTGATAAACTGTCCAAATAAAGTTTTTATCAGTGGATTGTACAACTTAGTCTCACTGAGAATTATTTATGTATCTATTTATAGGTAATTTGATTGTTTTAATAGATGTAAATATTCTTTATTAAACATTAAAAAAAAAAAAAAGCCAAATCTCATGTAAAGTTAGGGCAAAAAAACTGTATTTTAATTATGGAAAATTACCGTATTTTTATGAGATGGTTATTTTTACATTATTTATTTTTGTTATTTATTTATTTATTAACAGTATTTTTTCAGCACCCCTGCTGCCGGAATATTACTGTTTTTTTTGTTTTTTTTTTACAGTATATACAAAGTTTCAGGTCATGGCTTGGGTTCAGTTAACTCTCATGTGTTGCAATCACGTGCTAAAAAAAACAGCCTATTTCACATCAGGATTACAACTGACCACAGATTTCTTCTATAAACCAGCAGAACTGTCATACATATTCACAGCCTGTTTTACTCTTACCGTCTATAAAACAGAAAATCCACAGTAGGGCAATGCTGGCTGCCAGTGAAGTCCACCAATCCATGTAGACACTCCCCCCTGTCCTGGACTCGGCAACGAAAAGAAAGAAAGCAGTTAAAAGCCTGCGTTCTGGTGTGGCCAAGCCCTGCCCTGTCTGTACGCAGCCAATAGCCAACTAAGTAAGCAGGCACATCCTCTGCAGACGCACTGACAGTGGATCCAAGGTGTCCACAGGCGCATTAAGACCAACACGCTGGTGCCACTGTTTATGTACCAGAAGCTTAATGTCCAGCACCTTAGATGAACCTGAGCCAACATGGACCCTACTCTGCCTGGGTATTTGTAATTTTTAAAAAAAGTGGGCTGTTTAAGAGCAGAAAATAGAGCCAAATAAACAAATTCAACCCCATCTGTCAGTCTTTTTGTCTCAAATTGTTATCATTGTCCTAACATCCTAATTCAGAGCACTCTATACAAATAAGAAACACTAACTCCATATGGAAGTAAATCTGTCTCATCAGATTTTGAATTAAAAAGCCACTGAATTTCTAGCACTGAATTTTTTTGCACTGAAATGAAGTATCTGATTTTTTTTTTTTTTTTGCACTGAAATGAAATATCTGAATTTTTTTGTCTCTTAATTTAACTATGTTCATGAATTTAGAATAAAAAAACTTCAAATGCAAAAAATTGAAAAGCCAAAAATTCAGATGCAAAAAATTCCGTAGCAAAAAATTCACACACAAAAAAATTCAGATCACACATCCGGGACACCAAGGATAAGCGATCGATTCTATCTCAAGTCAAACCGTCACCCAGCCAATCAAGTTACATTAGGCTGGTCATGTGACACTGATGCAGGAAGATGGTCAGCGCAGATGTGTGATCTGAATTTTTTGCTTTTGAATTTTTTGCATCTGATTTTTTTGCATCTAAATTTTTTTACATCTGAATTTTTTGCTTTTGAATTTTTTGCATCTGAAGTTTCTTATTCTAAATTTATGAACATAGTTAAATTAAGAGATAAAAAATTCAGATATTTAATTTCAGTGCAAAAAAATATTCAGATACTTAATTTCAGAGCAAAAAAATTCAGTGCAACAAATTCAATGGCTTTTATAATTCAAAATCTGATGAGACAGATTTACTTCCATACATACACTTGCTTTTGTGTTTTGCTGCTGCAAATCTGGAATTTCCCCTTGTGGGACTAATAAAGGCATATCTTATCTTATCTTACCTCATCTTAAATTGCAGGCCTGCATAAACAGTGTTTTATTATTGTCATAGCCTATATGTACAGATGTGAACATAAATGTATGGAGCGCCTCTCTTCACCGTGAGCGCGTCCTGCGTCTTGGAAACGTCTTTGCGCGCTCCAGTTTTGGCTCGCTTGTACGTCGGTGCCATGACAACGGAAAGCCTCCAGACGGTAGGACACCTGGAGAGGCCTCTCCCACCCTCTGCAAACACACTACCTCTGCTGGAAACTAGTGCGAGAGAGAGAAGAACAGCCGCTCTGCTTTGGAAGGGTCCTCATGGCTTACATATGATCATGATCAAGACTTTTGCTCCATTTAATTACACGTGTGCAGTTTTTTTAATTTGCAGCATGTACTTTTTAACGTCTTGAAGTCAGCAGAGGTAAGATTATAACACTAGTGGTAAACACAAAGATTTAAGTCCAATGTCTACAGTCCTGTAGTCTTCATATACTGCATTTAACAACTACAGCTTAACTGAGTTAGAGCAGGAGTAGATTATCTATCTATCTATCTATCTATCTATCTATCTATCTATCTATCTATCTATCTATCTATCTATCTATCTATCTATCTATCTGTCTGTCTGTCTGTCTGTCTGTCATCTATCTATCTATCTATCTATCTATCTATCTATCTATCTATCTATCTATCTATCTATCTGTCTGTCTGTCTGTCTGTCTGTCCTCTATCTATCTATCTATCTATCTATCTATCTATCTATCTATCTATCTATCTATCTATCTATCTATCTATCTATCTATCTATCTATCTATCTATCTATCTATCTATCTGTCTGTCTGTCTGTCCTCTATCTATCTATCTATCTATCTATCTATCTATCTATCTATCTATCTATCTATCTATCTATCTATCTATCTATCTATCTATCTATCTATCTATCTATCTATCTATCTATCTATCTGTCTGTCTGTCTGTCTGTCTGTCTGTCTGTCTGTCATCTATCTATCTATCTATCTATCTATCTATCTATCTATCTATCTATCTATCTATCTATCTATCTATCTATCTATCTATCTATCTATCTATCTATCTATCTATCTATCTATCTATCTATCTATCTATCTATCTATCTATCTATCTATCTATCTATCTCCATTATATCTCTATTAATTAACATTAGCTTTATAAACATATTTTCCATCTGCACTCACTCATTGTGGTCTGTCCTGTTATCACAGTGAGAGTGAAACTGTGAACTCTTGCCAAGTAATTATTTATCGCTGGTCTTTTATAGTCGGACAGACTGTGTAAGTATGTGTATCCTAGCCAGACCTGAGAGTTTGGCAGGAGGTACAATAGCTGTCTGTCGTGGCAGTCTTTCTGTCTTTTGTCTGCGTGCTGTCACAGCTCAGGGTTAGGGACAGACACATGGAAAGGTTTCAGGTTATTGACAGACTGATTCATTAGTCACTGGTGCGGATCAGGTGAAATGGAGAAGAAGTGATAAAGCTGAAATGTAGAAAGAAAATAAAACAACAGAGGGAGGAAAATGAGGGAGATGCCACATTTGTTCTCCCAAAGTTGCTGAGGTATGTATAAAAAATAAATAAATACATAAATACATAAATAAATAAAAGTAAATCCCCATAGTGTGCTTCAGTACACATCCCACCATTTGTGTAACGATGAGAAGAAGATCCGGTTTCCAGGTTGTGACGTGATCTATCATTGCTTATTGTCTTGGGTTCTGTCGCCTTCTATACTTCGACATTCTGTTTGGTTTGTCTGTTAAGTCTAGCTGGGATTTATAGGGGTCAAAGTTCAAGTAGAGCTCTGAATTATATGTGTTTAACCCTTTCATGCATGAATTATGAGAACCTTAATAAAAACAATTTTCCTGAGTGTTTTTATTCCTCTTTAGGCATGAAAAAAACAACAACAATGTGACTGAATTTTTTTTTATTAACCTATTTTTCATGGAGTTACAAAAATGTCCACTCAGCTGGACACTATATGTTTAACCCTTTCATGCATAAGTCACTCCAGTGGACAGTTCTTCTCCAGCTGTTCTCTTGTATATTAATGGGTTTTGTTGTTTTAGTTCCATATCAGCCAACACAGTGGACACTTACGCATCATCTCATATCCCGACATTCAGACCATTACTGTAACTTTGCTGTTCTTGATAAACCTGATCTGCACTAATATGTTTGAGTGTAAATCAATTGTTATTTGTTAGACAAGAAGGGTTTTTTTTGCACATTATCTCGATGAAGTGAGGGATTAATAGCATTAGAATATTTTAAAATGTGAGAAGACATCAGATTAGCAGCATTAAACATGTTTTTATTTCATTGTTTTCATATCCCTCTCTAATATTGGGTTTTAAACACGTTTCTTTACTTCAAAAATTAAATGCATGGATATTTTTGTAACTCCGCAGAAAAAAAAAGCCTTGATCGCATTGTTTTTTTCATGCCTAAGGAGGAATGAAAACACTGACGAAAAAAATCTTGACTAAGGTTCTCGCAATTAATGCATGAAAGTGTTAATTTTAAAGGCAAAGAAACATGCATTTACTGATATACTGTGTGGAAAACTATTAAATAAAACATTTTAATGCTGCTAATTTGATGTTTTCTCACATTTTAGCATACTCTAATAGTAGTTATTACTTACTTCATTGAAATACAGGGTGGGGAAGCAAAATTTACAATATTTTGGGGCAGGGATTGAAAGACAGTGTATGACCAATTAGTTTATTGAAAGTCATGAGAATTTAAATCTTCAAATCATATTTTACTGCATTTCTAACGGTCTTGTTGTCTACCTCAAGTTCAATTGCCATTTTTCTCATGGATTTGGTTGGATCCTTTAGGATTTTGGATTTGAGAGCTTTAATAAAAGCTTTGGTACGTTTTTTGTTGCTTCCTCCACTTCCAGACTTTCTCATAATAGTTTTGCTCATAGTCATTCTCTTCTTTACATTATAAACAGTCTTTATGGACACTCCAACTATTTTTGAAATCTCCTTTGGTGTGACAAGTGCATTCAGCAAATCACACACTCTTTGACGTTTGCTTTCCTGATTACTCATATGGGCAAAAGTTTCTGAAAAGGTATGGATAATAGTGTTAGGTATGATTATGACATCAATATATGTTTGGTTTCAAAACAACTGACGTAGTGCCTGCTGAGAAAAAACAACTAAATATTCATTGTAAATTTTGCTTCCCCACCCTGTAATATGCAAAAAAAAAACTTTTTGTTTAAAAAAGAAAAAAAAAAAAAAACCCTGTTAATTACAGTTTAATAACAATTTGCATTTTTTTTACACTCAAACATATTACTATAGCTCAGGATTATCTAGAACTGCAAAGTTACAGTAATGGTATGAATTACAGTGTATAGGATGATGCATAAACGTCCACTGTGTTGGATGATATGGAACTAAAACAACAAAATCAATGATTATACAAGACAACACCTTTGAACAGCTGACCACTATGCATGAAAGGGTTAACATATTCAAAGTATATTTATTCTGACAGTTACCGTCAGACTGGTCTTATGTGTTGGACAGGAGTGCATGGCAGATCCTCAGGTGAACAGAAAACTCCCATGTCAGCCAACTGTGAAGGCAAGAAGCACCAATAAATGTGGAAAAGCCAAGGTCAATGATGAGGCCGTCCACCCAAGGCCTCAGCAGCGTTCGAAACAAGAGAGGCTCTCACACACCTCCCTCAGGCGACTGCAGGTACTGCACCCAAGCACATATTCACTCATTGATTGATTGATTGATTGATTGATGTATTTATTTCGAACATGAATGTCAAACACAGGAAAATAAATAAACAAAACATTTAAACGTAAGACATATAATACATATTCGAAAAGGAGTGAGAAGAAGTACAACTTATAAACTCCCACCCCTTCTCCTTATATAATTAATAACAATAATAACCTTCCTAGTCTAATCATATCTATACACTATGCCATAATATGACTGATACTTACTAGTAAATAATTAGGTTTCTTATGGAAGTAAATCGGTCTCATCAGATTTTGAATTATAAAAGCTATTGAATTTCTAGCACTGATTTTTTTTTTTTTTTTGCACTGAAATTAAATGTCTGAATTTTTTTGCACTGAAATTAAGTGTCTGAATTTTTTTGCCCTGAAATTAAGTATCTGAATTTTTTTTTTTGCACTGACATTAAGTATCTGATTTTTTTTTTGCACTGAAATTAAGTAACTGAATTTTTTTTGCTCTTAAATTAAGTATCTGAATTTTTTGTCTCTGAATTCAACTGTTCATAAATTTAGAATAAAAAAAAAATTCAGATACAAAAAAATTCAGATGCAAAAAATTCAAAAGCAAAAAATTCAGATGCAAAAAAATCAGATCACACATCCGTGCTGACTGTCTTCCTTCATTGGTGTCACATGACCAACCTAACATAACTTGATTGGCTGGCTGTCGGTTCAACTTGAGACAGAATCAATTGCTTTTCCTTGGTGTCCTGGATGTGTGAGCTGAATATTTTTGTGGCTGAATTTTTTACATCTGAATTTTTTTAAATTCAAAATTTATGAACATAGTAATATTTAGACACAAAAAAAAATTCAGATACTTAATTTCAGTGCAAAAAATTCAGCGCAAGAAATTAAATGGCTTTTATAATTCAAAACCTGATGAGACAGATTTACTTCCATAGTTTCTGGCTTTATATTATTATGAACAAATATAATATGATTTACATAAACACATAATACAGTAACACATACAGGGTGGGGAAGCAAAATTTACAATATTTTGAGGCAGGGATTAAAACACAGTGTATGACCAATTAGTTTATTGAAAGTCATGAGAATTTATTTGCCACAAGAAAATTGACATAATAGAAAATGTTTTTATTCTATGTGTCCTCCTTCTTTCTCAATAACTGCCTTCACACACTTCCTGAAACTTGCGCAAGTGTTCCTCAAATATTCGGGTGACAACTTCTCCCATTCTTCTTTAATAGTATCTTCCAGACTTTCTTGTAATAGTTTTGCTCATAGTCATTCTCTTCTTTACATTATAAACAGTCTTTATGGACACTCCAACTATTTTTGAAAATCACACACTCTTTGACGTTTGCTTTCCTGATTACTCATATGGGCAAAAGTTTCTGAAAAGGTATGGATAATAGTGTTAGGTATGATTATGACATCAATATATGTTTGGTTTCAAAACAATTGACGTAGTGCCTGCTGAGAAAAAACAACTAAATGTTCGTTGTAAATTTTGCTTCCCCACCCTGTATACACACACACATACACTCCTATACATACATTTACACACACTTACCACATACTTGTACATCTTTATAACCCCCAGTGATCCCCAAGCCCTCCCTCATCCCTGTACCTCTGAAAAATTGTGTCTTTGTACCTCTTTTTAAATTCGTTCCTGCTTGGACATTGCTTTAACTCTATATTAAATCTGTTCCGCAGTCTCACCCCGCTGACAGAAACAAAAAAGCCTTTCCTAGTCGTGTGTATTAAGGGAATTTTAAAGTTAATTTTCCCCCTTAAATCATAACCCCCTCCTCATGAATGCTGAATAATTTCTGTATATTTGCTGGTAAAAAGATTCTTTTTAGCTTTGTACATTATTTGAGCTGTCTGATAGTCCACAATGTCTGTGAACTTGAGTAATTTTGACTGTAAGAATAATGAGTTTGTGTGTTCCTGGTAGCCAACGTTATGAATGATCCGTGTTGCTCTTTTTTGAATAATACTTAGTGGCTGTAGTGAGGTCTTGTAGTTGTTACCCCAGATCTCAGCACAGTACTGTAAATATGGTGAAACTAGGGAACAGTATAGAGTGTGAAGTGACTTGTGATCCAAAACCATCTTTTGCTTTATTTATTATTGGAACGCTTCTGAAGACTTTGGTTTGACTCAGATGTTACTTATATAAATGGGCACATATTAACCCTCACAGACATAAATTGACCAAAAATATCTACGAATATAAAATGTATATTGACTTTTGATCCACTTAATTACATAAATACATTTAAGAAATTCAAGTAAAATGCAGTTTTCCAGCTGTTCATCATCATCACATATGAGTCATTTGGACATTTAAAGGTTCCATAGTGAACGTGGAAACACTGTCATCTTCTGCAATACTGATTCACCAATAAAAGCCATGGAATTTGGTTGTAGATGCTTGTTTTTATGTTCAGTTAATGGTATATTTTGCTGAAAAGGTCCCTTTTTCTTCTTCTGTTTCAATAAACCTGTGACATTACTCTAAGATTTGAAGATTTTACACAATTTTCAGGGGGAAAAAATGAAAAATGCAGAGGATAATACTAACCCTTTCATGTATAGTGGACAGCTATTCCAAAGCTGTTCTCCTGTATATTTATGGGTTTTGAGGTTTAAGTTGCCAACACAGTGGACGCTTGTACATGATCCCATACATTGTCACCTATTGGACAGTCATGGGAAATGCATTTGTTCTTTTTTACTCATAACCAAGATGGCTGACAGGAAGTCAGAAATGCTGAACATTCCAGGAATATCTGGTAAATCTTTTTATATCAGGACATCCCTGAAGGTAGAAAAAATATGCTAGCATCAAGTAACATCTAAGGATTAATAGCAGTGTTAAAAATTCCAGATATTTATATTATATTGGAAGAAATTTACAATTAATCACGTCCACTAAATTGGACACCATGCATCACTGATTGTACTTCAATTGCAAATTATACCATTACTGTAACTTTACTGTTTTTGCTAAACTTGTTCTGCTTCAACATGTTTTAGAGCAAATCAATTGCTAATTGTTCTTAGAGCAGTTTTGATTTTTTTTTCTTTGTTTTTTTTGCATAATATCTTCATAAAGTGAACAGCTAGTGTTAGAATACGTAAAAATGTGAGAAAACATCAGATTAGGAGCATTAAAAGTGTTTTATTGCATAGTTTTCCAACAGTATATCATTTTCTGATGTTAAATACACATTTCTTTACTTCAAATGTTAAACGTATATTGGACATTCTTGTAACTCCATGAAAAATAGGTTCATAAAAAAAAAAAAAAAAAAAAAAAAAGCAATTGCATTGTTTTTTTCGTGCCTAAAGAGGAATGAAAACATTCAGGAAAAAAATCTTGACTAAGGTTCTCATAATTCATGCATGAAAGGGTTAAAATGCCCATTAAAAAAATCACTTAAAGTTTAAATAGAGAGAAAGTTTTGTTTGGGAAGTGACATAAAAGTGGGTTGAAAAAAAAAATAACTAAAAAGACTCTTACAGTATTAATTCCTCACAATCATAAAAAAAAAGATAATAATAATAATAATAATAATAATAATAATAATAATAATAATAATAATAATAATAATAATAATAATAATAATAATAATAAAAAATCCTGACTATCATCACTTCTGACCTCTACCAGTGTGTGTTTACTCTGAGATTTTACAAACATCTACATGATCAGTGAATTAAATATAGGAAACTTTGACTGAAAAAGCTAATAGAGAAAAACGTTACAACAAATATAAGATAAATTGCTTAGTAAAAGTTAAATATGGAGGAAAAAGCATTTGGAAGTTGCCACAAATAGCTGTAGGCATTTAATGATTAATTATTAACCAGTTGCTCAGTTGCATATACTCTATTAACCCTCATAGACATAAACGGCAACAACAAGTATCTACTGTTTTAAAATATGCAATGAATTTTGAATAACTAATCCCATAAATACATCAAAGTAATTCCAGTAAAATGCAGTTTTACAGCTTAGAAGCATTAAATATGATCTGTTTGGACATTTAGAAGGTTCCATAGTGAACGTGGAAACACCGTCATCTTCTGCAATATCGAGCAATAAAACTCATGTAATTTGGTTGTAGATGCTTATTTTTAAGTGCAGTTAATGATATATTTTGCTGAAAAGGTTCCTTTTTCTTCACTTTTCACTGTTTTGATATAATAAACCTTTGAATAATGTTCTGATATAATAAACTTGAATTTACTCAATTTTCTGAACATGTACATGATCAGTGAATTAAATATAGGAAACTATCTGATTTTCAGGGGGAAAATGCAAAATACAGAGGATAATATTAGAATACATGGTGAAAAATCACTTAAGAAAGTTTAAATAGAGAGAAAAATTTGTTTGGGAAGTGACATAAAAGTAGTACTGGGTCTTTATGGGTTAAAAAAAAAAAACACTACAAAGACGCTAATGGTGTTAATTCTTCACAATCATCACTTCTGACCTCTACCAGTGTGTGTTTACTCTGAGACTTTATGAAACATCTACATGATCAGTGAATTAAATATAGGAGACTATCTGATTTTCACTGAAAAAGCCCAAAGAGAAAAATGTTCCAAGAAATATAAGATAAATCACTAAGTAAAAGTTAAATATGAAGGAAAAAGCATTTGGAAGTTGCCACAAATACTTGTAGATCTTTAATAGTTGCACACATGTTATAGCATATTTTCAAAATATTAAAAATATTTGACTTGAAACTTTTAAAAAATGTTATATTCTATAACTTGTTGTCATGAGTCGACGGTTATGTTGATTTTTTTAGGGGTTTTTTGGTCTCTTCCTGTTTTATTTTGGTGATGGTGGTCGCTTTCCTGTTTTTTGTCGGCACGCTGTCAGTCTTGTCTCTGTCTTGCCTAATCCCTTTATTGCCTGCACCTTGGTGTTCCTCATGTAACTGCCCACACCTGTTTGTGATCCCTACCTTCCCTATATATTCTTCCCCTCTCCCTTTGTCTGTTGTCAGTGCGTCGTTTCTGTGATCTTGAGAACAGCTTCTTCTGTTAAGTATCTAGAATCTTGAATCTCATGTCATCTACCTCAGGCTTTTAGTTTGAATAGAGTATGTTGTACTTCTCTTTTAGTTATTAGGGTTTTTTAGAGCATGTTGTTTCTCTTTTTGTTGATCCATTTTTGTACTTTGAGAACTTTTGTTAAATAAATCCTTTTTTGACCACTGACATGTGTCTCACTGCATTTGGGTCCACACCAAGAGTCGTGTCGTAACATTTGTCCAGGTTGTTTTTTATGATTGTGAGGTCTAGCTGTTCTAATTTGTAATGAATGTCCCCTTTAGGCTAAATAAAGTTCATCTGCATCTACATTTGTTCTTTAATGAGGACAAGTGTAAATACGCTACTAATGTGTATGTTAATAAGGAACTAGTTAATATTTTATGTCTACAGTAATGTAATATAACATGTCAATATTTAGGTACAAATGGAAGCTGAAAAGCAACAGGCCAGAGACATCATCCAACCTTTGCTGGACAGAGAAAATGGTTTTATGAAGGTAAGGTTTGTGACAGTGTGCTGTTCAGATGTCTGCAGAGTGTCTGTGTGAGGATGCTGGGTTTTGCACTGGGTTCTAAAAACACAGGTTTTGCCACTGGGAGAAAAAATACCTTTTCAGAATTTCCCAGACACATTAGGATTTTGAGATAAGTTCAAGTCAGTATACAGCCACTAGAAACACATCACACCACTGTTTTAGTTTGTACATTCTACAGGGTGGGGAAGCAAAATTTACAATGAACATTTAGTTTTTTCTCAGCAGGCACTTCGTCAATTGTTTTGAAACCAAACATATTGATGTCATAATCATACCTAACACTATTATCCATACCTTTTCAGAAACTTTTGCCCATATGAGTAATCAGGAAAGCAAACGTCAAAGAGTGTGTGATTTACTGAATGCACTCGTCACACCAAAGGAGATTTCAAAAATAGTTGGTGTCCATAAAGACTGTTTATAATGTAAAGAAGAGAATGACTATGAGCAAAACTATTATGAGAAAGTCTGGAAGTGGAGGAAGCAACAAAAAACGTACCAAAGCTTTTATTAAAGCTCTCGGATCCAACCCAATCCATGAGAAAAATGGCAATTGAGCTTGAGGTAGACAACAAGAGCGTTAGAAATGCAGTAAAATATGATTTGAGGTTAATATCTTACACAAGAACACCAAAACACTTGTTGACAACAGCAACAAATCCAACTTTAGCAATTTTTGGGAATCATGTTTATGGCCGCCTTCTAGCCCAGATCTAAACCCTCTGGATTCTGCTATTTGGGGCATTTTAGAACATGCTACCGATAGAACATCACACAGCAATGTCGACTTTCTTAAAGATACTATTAAAGAAGAATGGGAGAAGTTGTCACCCAAATATTTGAGGAACACTTGCGCAAGTTTCAGGAAGCGTGTGAAGGCAGTTATTGAGAAAGAAGGAGGACACATAGAATAAAAACATTTTCTATTATGTATATTTTCTTGTGGCAAATAAATTCTCATGACTTTCAATAAACTAATTGGTCATACACTGTCTTTCAATCCCTGCCTCAAAATACTGTAAATTTTGCTTCCCCACCCTGTATATGGACATAATGAACAGAATAGTTATGGTGAAAACCAGCTGCACTGATGTTGGATATGTAATATATAGTTCCTCAGGGTGGTGTTGAAGGTTGAATCTTTTTTTATATTGTAGAAATCAGTTAAAATGATCATTGTGCATATATTTTCCATTTGTTGTCAAGCAGGGAAGTAGTCCTAAATAAATAAAACCGGCTGTTGCCCTTGGCTTTGTTCAGATTTGCATGTTTAAGAAAGCATTTAGTGAGAGGCTTCGTTAGAGCTAATGAAGCTAGTTTTATTGGTGTTTCTCAGGGCTTAGACCTGGGTGACCTCAAAATATCTTCTTAAATTTTCATCTGCTATTTACTGCTTTAGCAAACATAGCTAACAGGTTATTTATTTTGATACTTTTACACTGTTTATTTCTTTGACTTTTATTTGATTATATAATTGAACCTTTATGCTTGCACTCTGCATAAGAATTCCTATGTACAGTACCGGAATGTCTACAAATGGCAAATAAACCTATCTATCTATAAATCTAAACATCCCATCAAGTATAATTGTAGAATCTATTCATCATATGCCTGCACAAGCTTATCTCAGATATACTGGAGAATTTGTGCAGCATAAACAGGTTGTGTTAACCCTCCTGTACAGGTAATGGTCTGACACCTTCACAAACAAGTGTCTGAAACATTGTGGAACAGTTTAGAACTAAGCTAATTAGGTTCTGACCCTCAGGTTTAGTCTTCACTGGAGTTGATGTTCAGATCTTTGAGTAGATTTCATATTTTTACCCCGCCCCCCAAAGGGGAGGCAAGGGGTATTGTGTTTTGGTTCGGTTTGTTTGTGTGTTTGTTTGGTGTTAACACTCTATCAGGAAAATTATAGGTTGAATTCATTCTAAATTTGGTTTCTAGATTGCCAGTGACCCAGAATAGATCTCAAATTTTAAACTTTTTTTTTTTTTCTCATTTACTTGTAATGGGTGAAATTTCAAATGTCTGTAGCAGCAAAGCTACGGGTTGAATTCATACCAAATTTGGTTTATAGATTTCCAGTGACCCAGAATAGATGTCATTACATTTTGGGAAAAGTAGGTCAAAGATTAAATTTTTTATGAATAAAAACAAAAAAACCCATTTATTTATAATGGATGAAATTTCAGACGTCTGTAGCAGAAAAACCATTGGGTGAATTCATACCAAATTGACTTTATAGATTTCCAGTGACCTAGAATAGATCTCATCACAATTTGGGAAAATTATGTCAAAGTTACAATTTTTTAGTAATTTTTAAAATCTTTTTTTTTTCCTATTGACTTATAATGGGTGAAATTTCAAATGTCTGTAGCAGCAAAACTATTGGTTGAATTTATAACAAATTTGGTTTACAGATTGCCAGTGATCCAGAATAGATCTCATTACATTTTAGGAAAAGTAGGTCAGAGTTAAAAATTTTTGTGAATTTTTTAAATCTTTTTTTTTCCCATTTACTTCTAATGGGCGAAATTTCACATATGTGTAGCAGCAAAACTATAGGTTGAATTCATACCAAATTGACTATAAATTGCCAAAGACCCAGAATGGAAGTAGGTCAAAGTTCAAATTTTTAAATGAATTTTTATAATCTTTCCATTTACTCATAATGGGTCAAATATGTGTGAGGGGCAGGGTTTGTTGTACCTAGCACCACTCATCTTCAGATTGTGAATAGAAAATATAAGGTGCTAGTGCAGCAGATTTTTTCCCCCTTCAGTAGCAGATGAAATGTTTGTAGCAGTCCAGTGGATTCAGCGATACAAAACAGCAGCCTTCTGTGTCTGCAGCATAAATATTGCGATGTTTCTTCACCAAGGACTTGGAGAGTTTCCTGAAGCAGCGGGATGTGGAAGAGCTGAGGAGGAAGGAGCTGCTCCACAAACGCTGGACAGAGCGGGTGTGGTTGCCTCTGCAGAAGACAGTGGAGGAACGTGCATCGAGCTGCAGCTCCAAGGAGATCAAGAGACGCCAGGGCTTCTACAGTCACTACCTCCACCACTGCAACACCAAAGTAACTCTGGAATTTAACCTTTTCATACATAGTGGTCCCTACAGTTGACACCTATTCTCCAGCTGTTCTCTTATATGTTCATGGGTTAGGTTGTTTTAGTTCCATGTCCTCCTGAGACCCAGCAATGCATTTTTGTCCTCTGTAGGGGAGAAAAATCTGACAGTTTTACTAAAAAAAAATGCTGTTCATTGCAAAGGACATTCCATTAAAAAAATAAATAAATGAAAATAATTTAAACAATGTATCTGAAAAAACTGTTGCATTATGCAGTTTCCAATCAAGATGACTGTTTCATGTAAAAAAGCTAAAGATTTTCACTTTATTGGATCTCAAGAGGATATCAACCAGCACCATGGATACTCACGCATCATCTACACTGACATTCAGACCATTAATGTAACTTTGCTGTTCTTGATAAACCTGATCTGCACAAACATTTTTGAATGTAAATCAACTGCTAATTTTCTCTAACAAATTTTTTTTTTGCATGTTATTTCCATAACTAGTATTAGAGTATGATAAAATGTGAGAAAACATCAGATTAGCTGCATTAAAAATGTTTTTATTTCATAGTTTTCACATAGTATATCACTTTATGATAATGGGTTTTAAATATATATTTCTTAGCTTTGAAAATTAAACGTATGCTGTCCAGCTGAGTGGACATTTTTGTAACTTAATGAAAAATAGGTTCATAAAAATAATTCTATCGCATTGTTTTTTTCATGCCTAAAGAGGAATAAAAACACTCAGGAAAAAAATCTTGATTAAGGTTCTCATAATTCGTGCATGAAAGGGTTAACCCTGTTCAGATTTGGTTAATACTGCATTGGAGCCGTACATATTAACCCTTTAAGCGCCAAAGCTGCAAAATTATAACAAGTAACATAACTAAATGAAACAGACTATAATTCCAGATAGAGTTGCCAAATCTTGTTATCGCCTCCCACCAATAAATGACGGATATGTGAACCCTTCAATCCTAACACCATTTCAGGGCATGTTTCTATTCAAAATGAAAATGAAAATCCAGTTTAATGGTGTGATCTTGAGCTTCTTTAGTAAGTAAATAAGTAAAGTTTATTTAATTTTAATTTAGATAGATAAGGAAAGATTTAGCTACTCTGCCACTTGGCTAAAAAGCTGCTAAAATGTACTGTATTTTACTTCCTACTAATATTTAAGTTGATTTATTTTAAGGATAAGATGACAAAAAAACAAAAACACAAGAAAACTTTCACATAAATATGTTCAGTTTTTCTAAAAATTATGAAATCCTATATGGCTGCCATCTGGGGATGTCACAATATGCAAATTAGATGAGTAAATTTACTCCTATCTTAAAGTTTAAGACATACCCAGTATTTTTGTCCTTTACAGTATGACTTTATCTCTAACCGCTTCCAAGCTACAGCTGTTTGAAATCGTGATACAAAAAATTTATATTTAACTCATAAAGACCTAGAGCTACTTCTGTGGAAGTTCCCAAATTATTTTTTCTCTATTTTTCACTTTTCATAAGAGACTTATCACCCTTTATCTGAATGTTATACTCAGTATTTTGCATTCTTAAGTGAAAATCAGGTATTTTCATATATTTAATTTATTGATCATGAGTGATGTCCATAAAAGCTCAAATTAAAGTTGAGGGTTATTATATCAAAAACAGAGAAGATGGAGGAAAATATGACTTTTTCTGCAAAATCTCTCATTAATTGAACATAAAACCAGTTGTCCATCCACTGTCATTGATCCAATTCCATGGGTGAATCAATGTTGCAGAAGATGATGGTGTTTCCATGGTAACTATGGAGCCTCTGAACATCCAAATGGGTCATATCTGATGACCATGAAAAGATGAATAACTTTATTTTACACCAATTATTTACATGGATTGATAGGATTATTAGATCAACAAGTATTTAACATTTTATACCAGTAAATGATTGCGGTCGCTGGTGGCTGGTTGGGTCTTCATGGGTTAAAAAGAAAAACTGCAGCGCCTAAAGGGTTAACAGAACCACATCACTGTTAGAAAAGGCTTTAGTCTTTGTGTGTTAAACTTGTCAACCTTTATGAATCGTATGTCTCTTATCTTTATCTTTAGGGATTTGTGTTTCTAGAAACCTACGATCCACAGGAGTACAATCCCTTTTTTATTAGCTGCAGAAAGTCTTATAACTACAAGGTAATTATTTCAGAAATATTGTATGTGATTTTCAAGTATATTGAGTTTGTGCAGGTTTTTACTGATATTTCACTTTTATTTGTCTTGCTTTTTTATTCTACTACATTTGTCAGCATAAGCACATGCTGATCTTATAGAATATGATTCATTGCTATAGTTTAACAACTCAGCACTATATAATACAGTGAAAATATGCTAAAACTCAACCATGCACAACAGCAAAAATGAATCCAAAACCTCAGCTAATACCAAAACACAGAGACTGTACAATGATTACTTTCCTTTGTCATACTTTTTGCTGTTAATACATGACTGAAGTACATATAATATCCAACTGTATCCTATGGGTCATTCCATATAATTTCATCAAGTGGTCCCCACCTGACCCTCTCAGATTTTTCTACATTTTTACATACTTCTAGTACATTATATATGGTGGAAAAATCCAAAATTTCAAGGCTTAATTGTAAATAGTTCCAAAGTTATGACCATTTGAAGTAGGTAGGGGGTACCCTAAAATTGCGACCAAAATTAAGACTTGAAATTTTCGGCTATTTTCAGGCTTCTATAACTTCTGAACAACAAGAGCTAGAGGTCTGAAATTTTCAGAATCATTTCACAGGAATCTATAGTCCTAAGAAATGTGAAAATATTTACTTAAAATTTAGAATTACATGTTACAGAGAATGACAAAGTTGAGATTTTATCCATCGCGAACTTCTAAAATGCTACTTTTGGCCACTCATTACACGAAAACTAATCATCATATTCATTAGAAATTTTATGTGCTATATTTTGGCTACTTAGGGAATGGATCTGTGTAAAATGAAGGTCCTATGTTATGTTATGTATGATATATGAACAGCTTAAATTCAAAAATATCTGTCCGACCTTCGGATTCAAAGGTCAGTATCAGCATGTGGGATAGGTAGTGTCACAAAATAAAAGACACCATGTGAAAGGACAGGAAGTGCCCTAAATTTTGACAACAAGCACAACTTGCTTCTATGTTAAATGTTCAAATTAAATATGGATGTTTTTGGCTCAAATATGGGATTTATAGAAGCAAGTTGTGCTTGTTGTCAAAATTTGGGGCACTTCCTGTACTTTCACATGGTGTTTTTTATTTTGTGACACTACCTATCCCACATGCTGATACTGACCTTTGAATCCAAAGGTCGGACAGATATTTTTTATTTTCAGCTGTTCATATATCATACATAACATAACATAGGACCTTCATTTTACACAGATCCATTCCCTAAGTAGCCAAGATACAGCACATCAAATTTCTAATGAATATGATGATTAGTTTTTGTGTAATGAGTGGCAAAAGGTAGTGTTTTAGAAGTTCGCAATGGAAAAAATCTCAACTTTGTCATTCTCTGTAACATGCAATTATAAATTTTAAGTAAATATTTTCACATTTCTTAGGACTATAGATTCCTGTGAAATGATTCTGAAAATTTCAGACCTCTAGCTCTTGTTGTTCAGAAGTTATAGAAGCCTGAATATAGCCAAAAATTTCAAGTCGTAATTTTGGTCGCAATTCTAGGGTACCCCCTACCTACTTCAAATGGTCATAACTTTGGAACTATTTACAATTAAGCCTTGAAATTTTGGATTTTCTCATCATATATAATGTACTAGAAGTATGTAAAAATGTAGAAAAATCTGAGAGGGTCAGGTGGGAAATTTTCTTAAAATCTGTTGATTTCATATGGAATGACCCCTATATATACGTCTGAATTTGACAGTATATTCCCTGTTGTGTCTACAGCTCAGTGCAGCTCATTTAAAGGACCCGTCGTACCTTCTGTTGAGTGAAAAACAGAGGGAAAAGAGAATGGCTCGTTCTTGTGAAGCAGGTTTCTATGTTTTTTTGTCATCCATATTAAACACACAACATGAATAAAACAAAAGCCCCACGCTCTAATGTTTCATTGAACCTTTAGTTTTACTTTGGCACACCTTCACTGTGGTCACCACATTTACTCCCATCATCTTTTGGACACATAATGTAACAATATTATACATTATAATATATATACAACATTATAATAACAATAATTTCAAGTGTTTGCTCCTGAAGGACTCTGTTGGGTCTCTGTAAACTTGATTTGATTTTGATTTGAATTGATTTGATTTGAATTGATAAAGCACTTTGTGACTCTGTCTGTGAAAAGTGCTCTATAAATAAAATTTACTTACTTACTTAATATTGTTGAACTGACCCCCTGAACCAACCCCTGATCATAACACCACCCCCACAGGCTTGTACTATAGGCACTAGTCATTATGGGTAATCACTTCATCCACCTCTCTTTTCACTTTGATGTACCCATCTTTCTAGAACAGTCTGGACTCATCAGACCACATGACCTTTTTCCACTGAAACAGTCCACAAACTGATGGTTGTTTAACCCATAAAGACCCAGTGCTACTTTTGTGTCAGTTCCCAAATGAACTTCTCCCTATATTTAACCTTTAAGTGATTTATCACCATTTATAGTAATATATCCTCTTTACTTTGTGTTTTTTCAGTGAAAATCATGTATTTTCCGATATTTAATTTACTGATCACATAGATTTTCACAAAAGCTCAGATTAAAGATGAAGGTTATTATAACAGAAAAGTGACTTTTTCAGTAAATGTATCATTAACTGAATATAACATTAAGTGTCTCCATCCACTGTCACTGATCCAACTCCATGGGTTTTACTGGTGAATCGATGTTGTAGGAGATGGTGGTGTTTCTATGTTCACCATGGAGCTTCTAAACGTCCAAATGGGTTATATCTGATGACCATGCAGCAGCTCCTAAACTATGGAATGATCTGCCTCTCCATATCAGACAGGCCTCCTCTGTCTGTTTTTAAAGCCCTTCTTAAAACTAATTTTTTCTCCTTGGCTTTTGAAACCATGTGAGATGTTTGAAGGTACTATCTTTATTCTATATTTTTTATTTGGTAGTGGTTTGTTGTTCTTATTTATCTATTCTATTTAGGCAAGGCAAGGCAAGTTTATTTGTATAGCACATTTCAGCAACAAGACAATTCAAGGTGCTTCACACAGGATATTGAAATAAAAAGAAACACATTTAAAACATTATAAAAGAAACATGTAAAAGGTGATTAAAAACAGCAAGTAAGAAAACAACACATAAAATAAAAAAAACAAAACAAAAAAAAACAAAAAAAACACACATATTAAAGTAAAAGTTGCAGTGCATAGTTTCAAAAGAGAATATAAAATTTAAAAAGTCAAAAGCCGTTTAGTCAAAGGCAGCAGTGAACAGGTGAGTCTTTAACCTGGACTTAAAAGAACTCAGACTCTCAGCAGACCTGACATTTTCTGGTAGTTTGTTCCAGATATACGGAGCATAGAAACTGAACGCTGATTCTCCATGTTTAGTTCTGACTTTTGGAACACAGAGCAGACCTGCACCAGACCACCTGAGGGGTCTGAATGGTTCATACTGGACTAGAAGGTCTCTGATGTATTTTGGGCCTAAACCACTCAGTTTATTTGTTTATTTTATTTATATTGTTGTTTTTAATTGTATGGCTTTTAATCTATTCTTGTATTTTATTCTTTTAATTTGGGTTTTATTTATTCTTCTGTATAGCACTTTTTTTTTGTTTGTTTTTGTACAGTTTCTGTGTCTTTAAATCTATTCTGTATTTTATACTTCTATTTTTAATTTTTCTTCTGTACAGCACTTTGGTCCACTGCAGTTGTTTTAAAGTGCTTTACAAATAAAGTTGGATTGGACCATGAAAAGATGTAAACTGTATTTTACATCAATTGTTTACATGCATTGATAAAACTAGTAGATCAATGAGTATTAAACAGTTTAGATCAGTAGATGATTTTATTTGATGGTGGATGTATGGGTCTTTATGGGTTAACCCTTTATAGGGCCCTCATAGAAATACTCTGAAATGCATATTTTCAGCCTTAATGTGTTATTGGAAGACATAACAAGACTTTATTACTTTTGTGAAATTTTTCTAAAAAATTGTTATTATTATGTAGAAAATCAAGGTTAATGAAGTTACCATATTTGGTTCCTTACCCATAAGTGGCAAAAAAAATGTAAGAAGTATATATAAAAAATATGAGAAAAACACATGTAAGATGAAAGGAACATGACTTTTAGAACATTAGACCAATATACAGTAAGTGCTGATCCAGACCCCTGTCCACATCCACCTGATCCCTTTGAACATCATTCCTTACATTAGTACCATTACTTCATGGTACCTAACAAAGCAGGTCCACTCACTGTTCATGCAGAGGTGGACCTTACAGACCCTGTAGACCAGGGGTGTCGAACTCATTTTAGTTCAGGGGCCACATTCAGCTTAATTTGATCTGAAGTGGGCCGAACCAGGAAAATAATAACATAATTATATATAAATAATGCCAACTCCAAAATTTTCTCTATGTTTTTTGAGCGAAAAACGTAAAATTAAACAAAAATGTTTACATCTACCGACTATCCTTTCAAACAATGTGAATAACATGAACAAACTGAAAAAAAAGCATAATTTTAGCAATATTCTGCCGCAGTTTATCATTTCCACATGTTTATTATAACTTACAGATCACAGTGGATCTACTAATACACAAAACATTTAATATCAGGCAGAATATTGTGAAAATTTTACTTCTCTTAAAATATTTCAGGTTGTTCATATTTGTTCAGGTTATTCACATTTTTTGTGAAATTATACTTTATTTTAGTCTAAATACATGGAAATATTTACATTTACTAAGACAGAAATTTAAAGTTGTGAGTATTTATAGGTCATTATAATAGTATTTAACTGGTCTGACCCACTTTAGATCATATTAGTCTAAATGTGGAACCTGAAGTAAAATGATTGTTAATATCTTCAGTGTAAATTTGCATTTCACAACTTCATCCCAAGGGCCGAACTGGACCCTTCGGCGGGCCAGATTTGGCCCCCGGGCCGCATGTTTGACACCTGTGCTGTAGACCACATGTAGACAAAAATAGTCACTTGCCTGATAAAGGGTTAATTACTTTTTTTCTGACTTAGGGTGTAAATACAGCGACAGAGACGACACCGAGCTCCCTCTGAATATTAACTGCCTGCTGACTCGTAGTGAGTCGGTTCTCCAACGTCATCCAGAGGCACAACAAAGGAAACCCAGCAGGTACAATCATATAGCCACAGAAGAATGTCGCATTTTAATATTAACCCCTTTCATGCATGAATTATGAGAATTTTAATCAAGATTTTTGTCTTCATTCCTCTTTAGGCATTTAAAAAACAATGAGATGTTTTTTGGTTTTTTTTAAATGAAGCTATTTTTCATGGAGTTGCAAAAATGTGCGTTTAATTTTTAAAGCAACGAAACGTGTATTTACTGATATACTGTGTGAAAACTATGAAATAAAAACGCTGAAAGCTGCTAATTTGATGTTCTCTCACATTTTAACATACACTACAAACAAAAAGTTTTGGATATTTAACATTTTTTGAGCTTTTTTTTTTTTTTTTCAGTTGGGATTTTTGCACAACGCTTTTTACTTTTTTTGTGTGTGAATTGAATTGAAACACATTTTTTTAATGACCAGACATAGTTTTATTTACAAATGGCAAAAATTAGAAAAAAAGAGACAAAAACAAAAAGAAATATCCTTAAGTTTTTGTTTGTAGTGAACTCCAATACTAGTCACTTCATGGAGATAATATGCCAAAAAAAAAAAAAAATTGTTGTTAATTACAGTCTAATAACGATAACAAGGAATTGATTTACATTCAAACATGTTAGATTTGATTTATCAAGAACAGCCAAGTTACAGTAATGTTATCATTTGCAGTGTTTTGTGTAAAATAACAAAATCCATGAATATACAAGAAAACAGCTATAGAACAACTGTCCCCTGTAGTGACCACTGTGCATGAAAGGGTTACACCATTCATTTAGTTTCCAATGATGCTGACTGTGTGATGGGCCGTGGGAGTGGAGCAGAACTTGTGACAATAATCAAATGATTATTATGAATGTGTGTCACCCAGGCTTGATACGATCCCGTACCACATCAGAGCGACTACCACACCAGATGGGAGGTGTCACAAGACCGACTGCTGGTTCTCCACAGGAGGATGGTAATGATAAGTGGCATGTTTACAGCAGCTTCAGCTGTTATCTGCATATAAATAAATGTAATATTTATGACAAGGATGCTTCAGCTACTTGTATTTTTTTTGTTGCCTCACACAACCATATGTCGCTTCACACTCGAACATTTCAGCCTAAATTATTCACTGAAGTAAAGGGTGCAATAATATAAAAACAGAAAAGGGAAGACAAATAACATTTTTTATTGGTGCAAATTTTAAGTTTTAATGGCATAACATGGGATTAATCATTGAATTTACATTGTACAATAATGCACAGCTACCCACAATGCTTCACAGTCCAGATGAGAAAATGCAAATGTGTAATAGTTTATGTGAGTTTTTCATTCATATCAACAAATAACACACACTGGATATTTATTAAAACCAAAATAGTAGTGTATGCATATTTGTTAAAGTTAGAAAAATACAGTTCTTTACTTTTTAGAAAATCTAGCTGGTTATCATTTAAGGCATGTTTTTCACAAATTATTTCTTAAAGTGGTGAACATGGGTTTTGGCAGTTGAATTAGGTTTGTTGATGCCCTTTTGTAACAATAAATTACTACCTCGGATGATGTTTTGATCACTTAAATGTCACGGAATGACTCACAGTAGAACCTTTTAAACTGCATCCTCTGGTATAAATAGAAGCTTTTCGGTGCATTTAAGCACATACAAAATGGATTGGCTTAAAATGCATGTGTGTGTGTGCCTGAGGAAGTGTTTTTCAGTGGGGTTTTTTCTCATTTGCTTGGCTCATAAAGCTGCAGGTCTAGTTTGACCCAGACTTCTCCTGTGGGGACTTCATGCAGCAGGAGGCGGCGGTTGGCGGCTCCTTTGCTCTCCATCTCTTTCTTTATCGTTGCCACAGGAACTTCAGTGCGACCTAGAAAATCTGAAAAAAACAAAATAGACTTTAAGAATTTCTTTTTCATTGCCTTGTGTAAGAAATGAATAAAAAAGAGCTGTAAACTGAGTCTTATCTACTTACCATCTGGTGAGAACTGGTCTTTCTCAAACACAGTGATACACAGGACGTCCTGATACAGGTCTTTGATAAAAAACTGACAGTTGAAGTTCCACTTTGGGTTCAATGTGTCGCTGATCGGCCTTGAGGTGTAGCACTGAGCCCCCATGGTCAGTTCACAGTATGGATTACTCTTACCTGGACACAAAAAGGACATACATGAATTTTTGCTGCTGTTAACTGAAATTTCCCCACGGTGGGATAAATAAAGTCTTGTCTTATCGTATCTTATTGTATCATATCTTATCTTATTTAATCGTATCGTATCTTATATTTTCCCGACCCATAAAGACCCAAACAGCCGCTGGAGATCAAAACCCGATCTAGTGATCTAAACTGTTTAACCCTTTCATGCATAGTGGTCACTACAGTGGACAGTTATTCAAAACTGTTGTATATTTATGGGTTTTGTTGTTTTAGTTCCATATCAGCCAACACAGTGGACACGTATGCATCATCCCATACACTGCAATTCATACCATTACTGTAACTTTACTGTTCTTGATAAACCTGATCTGCATTAACATGTTTAAGTGTAAATCAGTTGTTAATTGTTAGACTTTATTTTTATTTTTGCATATTATCTCCATGAAGTGAGCGATAACCCGCATTAGAATATGTTAAAATGTGAGAAAACATCAGATTAGTAGCATTAAAAATGTTTTTATTTCATTGTTGTCATAACACTTTCTGATACTGGGATTTAAACAAGTTTCTTTACTTCAAAAATGTAATGCATTGTAACTCAATGAAAAAAAAAAAAAACAACTCAATTGCATTGTTTTTTTCATGCCAAAGGAGGAATAAAAACACTCAAGAAAAAATCTTGACTAAGGTTCTCATAGTTCATACATGAAAGGGTTAATACCTTTTGATCCATTAATCCTATCAATACATGTAAATAATTGGTGTAAAATGCAGTTTCTTATCTTTTTGTGGTCATCAGCATCTTCAATAACTACATGATTGGTAAATGAAATACAGGAAAATACCTGATTTTACTGAAAAAATGCAAAATGCAGAAGATAATATTATAAGAAATGGTCATAAATCACTTAAGAAAGGTTAAATAGAGGGAAAAATTCATTTGCAAACTGCCACAAAAGAAGCATTGAGTCTTTATGGGTTAATTAATGGCTTTCCTCATTAACAAACCATCACATATCCAACATAAAAGTAATATTCTTCACAGAAATTACATTTTTATGACAGAACCTCACCGTTTGGTTTACAGGCCTTCAGCTCCTGAGCCTCGGTGACCGTCACCAGTAGTCGGCCGATACCGCTGCTCTTTAAGGAACGAGCTGGAACAAACACAAAGCTTCATTACATAACTGTCCCCAGCAACAACAGGAGGATGTACACAAAAAATGACATGCTTTTGTCATAACATCATAATTAGATGATTTCATAGAGCAGTGTTTAGAGCAAACTGTTTCAGCTCAGGACCTAAAAGATGAATGTTGAACTTGGAAAATGATGTCTAATACTTTATTTTTGCTTTCAACTTTCAAGTTATTTTGGTCTTTTATGCTTTTTTTTGTCTTGCTGCATCTTTTGCATCACCTTTTATCTCTGTTCTACATTTCAAAACACTTTTATTGTGGCCCAGATGTTTTAGATACGTTCAGCGAAAACTCTTCTTCTATCTTGTTTAGCAAAATTAATTCTATATCATATTATTTTTATCTGTTTTATATTTTACTGACAGTTATCAATGAAAACAACTGATGCCAAATTTGACAAAGATAGTTATAAAATTATTAAAATATGACAAAAATGTGTTTTAAAGGAGAAGTTAAAAGGGTAACACTTTAAAAATAGGACCAAGTGTCCTGTAGTCCAACGACATATTTAAAGACATAAATTGACCCCTTTTGTCCCCCTGATGAAGGCCAGCAGGCTGAAACACACTGGGGTTCAGTCAGGTCCACTGTAACATGCCATAATTAATAAAGGCATTTTAAAATTATCAGAGAGCACCTTGGTTTTTGTATATTTTTTGTGCATTGACGATCCCTTCACCAAATAACGCCTCTTTTACCATTTTCATAACTATTTTTTATTACTGCCTGGAGGTCTGTGAAGCATTCTTCTTTACTGTTTGTTCAAAATTAATTGACATTTGTTTGACCCTTGAAGGTCACTCAAGGTCATAGGTCATGGCACCAAATGAAATCTTCAACTGTTTTTAAGTTATAGCACTTTGAAATTTGTCCCATTATAAACCAATGGGGATTTGTAAAATTTCAAAAATTCATAAAAAATTCAAAAATCAATATTTCCCAATTCTTTGAAGAAACTTGGTTGACCTTACCCCAAAGATGTTCCACAACAAAAATCAAGTCATTCTGAGAAGAAGATTTGTGAAAAACTGTTTATGGACAACGGCCGGACAGATGATGGATGGACGACAACTGATACTAACAGTCCATTGGACCCTTTGATTTTTATTTGCATACAGTGTTTGCTGATTTGCCTTTAAAATTTGGTGCATCTTGTTCATTCTGTTGATAATTTCATCACATTTCCGCTCAACAGACAGTACATCAACAGACATTTACAGCTGCTGACAGGTGTATATTTAAAACTTTTATCATGTTTTCGTTTCTTGTGGTTTTAACAGTGTGTACTGTCAAAAGACATAAAAAAACAAAATGACAAAAACATCCACCCTCTGTTATGAGTCACTTTAACTGAATCAACATAACATTGAGGTCAAACTGCTCGTTCATTGTTTCTGAGTGGGATGAAGTGCAGTTTTTGGTGCAATGTAAACTGAAAAATTTTACTTTAAAGCGTCAAACTGTTTACCTTGGTAGGCCTTCTCTCTCTTTTTCTTCTCAGTCTCTATAAAATGTTCAGATGCTGCTTTAATTTTCTGGACCCATGTTGTCCTGCAAACACAGTGAAGTATATAAATATGCTGCATGGACAGGTTTGAAGTAATGATATCTATCAGATTCTCATGTAGAAAATACAGTCCCTGAATGTAGACTCAAACACTCATTTGTGCAGTTTTCCTCAGGCTTCTTAAAGCTACACCGTACAATATGGCATTTTTACACTTTTCTTTTGTAATCTTAAAATGCTCCTAATAAGCATGTGTCAAACTAAAATGTAAAAGAAATCCAATAGGTTTTGAACCTCAAAAATGTTTAATTCTCATATATGTAAGTGCTGTGAGACATGCCAGATCAGTAGGTGTAGCTTTTAAAACAGTTCTCTGATTCTGTTTTACAGTAAATACATATCCAGTACTACTGAGCCCATCACAGATTTCCCAACAGGGACAATAAAGTTTCTTATATTGTATTGTATTGTATCGTATGTGTGCTCACCTTTCATTTAGGGTCTCTGTTTTCAGTGTATAGACACGGTCGATGTGGGATACATGAAACAGCGGTTCATCACTGGATGGGTCAGGGGGCATTTTCACCAAAACTTCATTCAAAAACAAAGGCTGGAGACAAAAAAAAGTACTGTATTAACCCTCCGGTATCCCGTCCAGCAAGGCCCTTACTAAGCACCAAGTGTGCCTTTTTCACACACTTGTGGAATAATATCAAAAAAATGTTCATACAGTTTGTTTTTAATTCTTTTACACTTTTTTTCTATCTCATCAACTTGAGCTGTAAATAAAAATACCAAATACTCAACAATTGTCACATTTTCTAACCCTTTAAATGCTGTGTTTGTATTGTAAACAAACCATTTTTTTGGATGCAAAAAACAAAAAAATTATTTTTCAACACACTACATAAAAAGTGGATCCCATATTATTTGATTTTTTCATCCTGGCATATGTCAACGATTAACTCCAACATTGGTTAATTTGCATTATTATTTTTGGCGCTAGGTCAAATGTTCAAAAATACTTGCATCTGTCACCAAGTGTGCATAAAATGCACACCCATAAATCAAACTATTAAATATTATATATTGATTTATTTTTCTGCTCTAATTTGATTTTATTTTTTTTAAATCAAGGTCAGCCCTAATCATACATATCAAATGGATGAAATAGTGCGTTTTTGGCACACTTGGGAGACAGATGCTAGTCTTGTAATTTTCTTTTGTTTACAATGTGCAAATTTTAGTTGGTGGCCAGAATTTTAAAGATCATGCAAAAATGAACAACTTTTGAATTCTAACCTTATTTAAATTGTGAAAAATAATATGAAGTTTTTTAAAACAAAGTGCAAAGTGTGCCTAAAAGGTGCACCCGGATACCGGAGGGTTAAACATTTATAGCAAGATATTTAGGAAAAAGACAGCTATAGGATACTGTATATATAGTATAGGTGTAGATTCAGAGCGTTTAAAAGCCCTAGAGTGTTTTGGTTTGACAGTTAATTCATAGTTCTTCGTGCACTCCTGTCTCTTTCCTTACTGTTTTGTACATCTTCAGCTGTATGTTGGTTTTGGGGCTGAACAGCTTGTCTGGTCCTGAAGACGAGAAGGGTTTGGCGCTGTGTGTGAGGAGCAGGAAATCATTGAAGAGGAAAGCCCACAGCTCCCTGCTGCTCTTGGTTTTATACAGTCGACCGCTGTGAAGTAGCTTGCGAGGCCCGAGGCAATTAGTCAGCGAGTTGAAGACCAAGTGCTGAAATGGAGAAGGAGGGAAAGTATGAGGAATAAGGGATGAGAGATGTAGGAGATGAGGAGAGAAACTGTCAAGTGCAGTGAGTAGAGCAGTGAAAAATGCTCTCTAGGTTTTGCTATGTGTGTGTATGTTTTGATAACTGAAAATAAATCCTGATGATGAATGGTAATGTGATGGTGAGATGAAACAGAGCACAAAGTGGCACCTAAAGCAAATCTTATTAACTGCACAAGCGTCTCAGAGGGATGTTAATATACAGGGTGTCCATAAAGTCTCTTTACAATTTAACAAATAGATTACATAAGCAAATGAACAGACAAATCTGTGGAAGTTATTACAAAATGAAAAGCAGACAGTTAAGGTTTTTTTTGCCTCGTTTAAATCTTCTGCTTTTTGTCACTGATGTCCTGTATCTTTGTTCGAGACATGATATTTTTAACATTACCCCATAGAAAGAAACCCAGAGGAGTGGTATCTGGTGAACAAGGAGGCCAGGGAATCGGGCCACCCCTTCCAATCCACCGATCTGGAAATGTTTGATTTAGGAACCCATGAACACACTGGAAAAAATCTAAATCTTACCAGGTGTATTTTTCTCTTTTCTGGTCAAAATATCTCATCACACTTAACATAAGACATAATCACCAAAAGAATAACTTTTCAGTGAAATATAAGAACTTATTTTTAGACAATAGATCTTGAAAATCTCATTTCAAAAAATCTTACCAAGATAATTTTCACTTGTTCCATTGGCAGATTTTTTTTTTGCTTGAATTAAGCAAAAAAAATCTAGAATTAAGCAAAAAAATTTGCCAATGGAACAAGTGAAAATTATCTTGGTAAGATTTCTTGAAATAAGATTTTCAAGATCTATTGTCTAAAAATAAGTTCTTTATATCTCACTGAAAAGTTACTCTATAGGTGATTATGTCTTATTTTAAGTGCGATGACATATTTTGACTAGAAATGAGAAAATTACACTTGGTAAGATTTGGATTTTTGCAGTGCGTGCAGTCCCCAGTGTGGTGGTGCACTATATACTGGAAAATGATGGTTGGTTGAAGGTCATCCAGTTGTGGTGACACATATTCAGTCAAAGGGTCAGGGTAAACATTTGCAGTAATTAATTTATTTTATTTAACCTTTATTTAACCAGGAAAAAAGCTCACTGAGATTTAAAATCTCTTTTTCAAGAGTGTTCTGGCCAAGACAGCGGCAGCAGCAGAAGTTACACATAATAGAAATCACAGCCACACAACCACACTAAAAATAAACATTAAACACAATAACAGTCAGTTCTAATACCATACATTAAACACTAAAATAAGAACATACATATAAAACATGTCAATAATTTAAAAGGTGCTAAAAGTACAACAACGTTCCTTAAAAGCATCTCAAAGCAGAACCCGATTCAATCAATTAGAAAAACATTTACATCCAGTTTGATCCTTTTCCCATTCAATTAAAATGACTTTGTATTTAAAGAAACTAGTTCCTTGAGCTCTCGTTGAAGAAAAATGGACCAATAATTCGATTGCACATGATCCCACAATGTGATAAAAACTTTCAGAACTACTAACAAGGTACTTGCTCTTTATCCAAATAAAAATTCCAGACTTTTTCAAGACTTTTTCAAAACTGCTATTTTTCCCCCAAGACCTCGACTTTATGTACTTTTATACTTGCTTGGTTACTTGTTTGGTTGAGATTGTACCTGTTGTGGACGGTAAATTTTTTGACTTTTTAACAGAAAAGTTTTCAAAACATATGAAAATCACAAAACTGCATGGATATCACACAAACAAGAACCAGAATCATTCGAGTACCAACCGGTTAGCACAATCATAACAATCAACTCTAAAATTCAACTATGAGAGAAACTTTTTCCATATTTTATTAAGACTTTCACACAAAATTCCAGACTTTTCAAGATCTGGAAAACCATACTTTTTAAGACTTTCAAGACCTGCACAAGCACCCTGTACATAGAACAAATCTGATTAACATATCTCATCGAGTGCTTTTGTAATACATTTTTTAAACTGTAAAGACACTTTGTGGACACCCTGTACTGTCACTGGTGTATGAACCTATGCTGTGTGGGTATGTTACCTCTATGGGTCCCTCACACTGGACGTGGCTCTGTATCCACTCCAGCCGGTCCGAGTTCTCCTTCTCCCTGACCCCTTCGTTGACCTGGGAACACAGCTCCTCAGCTCGATCCAGAGCGTCTCGGAGGGGGCCGCGGTCTGCGTGACCATCTGGAGTGTGTTCAAGGATCTGGAGAAGTAAATGTTGAGACTGAAGTTTTGTTTATACTGTTATTTAAACACTGTTAAATATTCTCTGTGCTTCCTACGTACGTTCTTTATGAGCAGTGGATACCGTGTGATCCTCTGCATCGGCTTCAGGAGGAAGCTGGATAGTGGCATTCCTTTACAGCGGTAGTTGGTGGCTATTTTCTGCTCAAGAGGACAGAGAGAAGACGACGTAGACGGAGTTAAAGACAGATTTTGTGAGAACTGATTTAACCCTTTAACCCCTAACATGCCTATGGTGAGCATTCACAATGTACAATAATAATAATAATAATAATAATAATAACAACTTTATTTATATTGCACCTTTAAAAACTGAGTTTACAAAGTGCTTTGACAGACCAAGCAGAAGGGCACAACAACAGGATACATTTGAAAAAAAAAAGAAGAAAAAAAAGACGCAAAGACACTAAAACATAGAAAACAACACAACACATTAAAACAGATATGTACAGCAAACTTAAAAACATGACACTCCAAATAAATTTGAATGTACAGAAGTAGAGAGGGCAGAGATTACACAACATGATGCAGTCAAATTAATGTAAAAATGAAGGAATGGAATAAAAGAACATCATGTATGTCTGTATAAATGAATAACCGAAACAGGGTAAAATGAAATATTCAAACATTAAAAAGAGACGACATCACATAAAGACAAGTCTATAAAAATGTGTTTAAAGAAGTGATTTTAAAGATGTCACTGAATGCTTTATTTTAAATATTTATTAAAAAATTCAACTGCTTGCTCAATAAGATAAATGTCCAAACATGCAAACAGAATAGATCTTGTTCTTTCTATAGACATCTGAGCATGCTCAGTACACCCCCCGCTGCCTATGGAATGGGGGGTAAAACACAGAGCAGTGAATGAGGCTGACTCACTATAAAAACAGACAATTTGGGCTTTTTTAAATACTGTTTTCCTTGTCTTTTTTGTTTTTATTATTGTTTGCAGGTTTTTTTCTGTGTTTTTACAGAGCTTTGACTATGTAACTGCTTTTTGGAGCTCTGACCAGGTGCCAAAAAGCAAAAAAAAAAAAAAAAGAACCCCAAAACAAAACTACTGGGCCAAAATTCAAATACTTGTTGCTCAGAATGTTCCAGTTCACAGTTCATGTTAAACATCCTAAATCTCTTACTGATGAACAATCATCACAGATACGTTAGAAGTTAAAGGGTTAAAACAAGGATTATGCCACTTAGTGAAAGCGATGACTCCAAACTATGACATTATCAAAAATATCCCTCTGTCTGAACTTAGTACCTTGAGGAAGTAACTTTTTTTCACAATATTTTTATTGGTATTCAAGTTATATAATGAAAGGTAAACAAAATAAATAATAATATACATAAAGAACATGAATCTAAACAACACAAACACAATAGAGCTGGCCATAGAGTTTCCTGAAGATGTATGGCAGTCCATACTTCACAACATTCATTCATCCTCAATCTGTTTAAGACACAGAGTAATTCAACTGAAGGTGGTTCACAGACCGCACTGGACTAAAGTGAAGTTGGCAAAAATGAAATCGGACTTGAATTCTACTTGTGATCTTTGTGAAGCTGAACCAGCCACACTGTCTCATATGTTCAGGTTTTGTTCAAAACTAAAAAAAACTTTTGGCAGTCTATATTTAAATTTCTTTCTGATGTAACAGGGTCTCATACTGAACCTGAGGCAACAATTGCAATATTTAGCCTTACATCACATTTTTCTCATTTTAACCAAAAATCTAAAAATCGAATTGCCTTAACTACTCTTCTAGGTCGTAGACTAATACTACTTAAATGGAAAGATAAACAACCTCCAACATTTAAATCTTGGTTTCAGGATCTTTTACATCATTTAACATTGGAAAAAATTTGATATTCTATAAGAGGATGTGCCAATAAGTTTTTCAGTACCTGGCAACCTGTTCTGAATGATATAAAAGTGGTAGAACCCTCACTTTTCCACAGTAGTTTCATTAATACGAGTCTGTGACTAATATCTGTGTTCCTTATTTTTTTATTATTATTGTCAATTATCATCTTTTTTATGGTACAACAGGGTGGGAATGTTCATGGGTTTGGGTATAAAAAACCCCAACAAAACAGTGACTGTATTATGCTTTTCTGGATGACTCAATATGTAATAAAAACATTTTGAACGAAAAAAACAACACAAACACCCATTCACACCAAGTAGACTAGCACCAAGTGACATATATATAAATAACATACACATACATATATTCTTATAAAAATGTTACATATACGGAAAAAAAAAAATTAAAATACAACAGTCATAATAATAATAAAAAAAATACCTTGAGGAAGTCTTTAAAGTCGGGCTGGTTGTGGGTTTTGCTCTGCAGCAGGGCAGCAGCGTTGAGCTGGCAGGAGCAGAATCGGATATAAGGCTGCATGTGTGCGAGCTCCGAGGCTAAAAGGTCTCCGATTAATTGGACCGGCATGTTCTCTCCACCTGTCTTCTTACGGACTCGCAGGGCTCTGGGCCACAGGGATGATCAGAAGATAAGATATGACTTTATTAATCCCACCGTGGGGGAAATCAGTATGAACAGCAGCAGAAATACAAAAAACTAAGCGCAAAAAGACAGAACCATTCAGGAGTGAACAGGAAATATACATATTATTTACATATTTGCATATAATTGTACATGATGTTAATGCTGATGTGATATTAGGGGGATTACTGTGAACTGTCGTATCATATGAAAACATCATACACGTTTATCCTTAAGCAAATAACATCCAAAAACATCCATTTCACTGGTGCGTTGAAAGTATTAGACATGAATCAAGGTGGTGTGTGGTACGCACTTGAGTAGTTTGGTGTTACACATAATCAGTTCCCTCCAGTTGACAAAGATGACGCCCATCTCAGCTTCTGTCAGACGGCCGGACTCAGACATGGGCTTGTAAAAGACCTTACAGACAAGAAAATCAATAAAAATAAAGGAAATAGATGTAAGTAAAATGCATGAAGAAATGTGCAGCATTATATTTAATAATAAAAATGACAGTTTTCATAAGGAAACTAAATAGAAAACAACGAATAATAATAAAAGAAGAACTAAAACTAAATAAAACTGCGTGTAAAATCAGTTTTGTTTTTCATTTCCCCAGATGTAAACGGCTCATGGTTGATATATTATGGAACACTTAAAAGACCATGGTTTCATAAATCATACTTGATGTCATGCATATTTCTATAATTTAAGGCTTTCCTCAAAACACAGAAAAGTACATCTCTAAATCTAAATAAAAACTAAACTAAAACTAGTCAATTCCTCATATTAAAAGGTAGAATGAATTTACAAAATGGAGAAAATAACTGCATTGGTACATCATAGACTACAATTTTTTGCTTCATGTTGGGAAAAATGGGTTCAATACATGATAATCCAGAGGCCTGATTTTATTTTATATAAATGAACAGTCACAGCTACATGGTTACTCTCAAATGTTTATCATTCAAGACATTGTTGTTTTCATTTTTATGTTCTTTCTATTACTTTATTTCAATTGTTCCTTCCACTGACGGTTGAGAAAAGGATATATTAGAGAAACAGTCTTGAGAAAATGAGCCTACAGTACACATGTAAATGTAAAAGAATGTACAATATATATGTGAATGAATATCTGTGTGTGCCTAAGATGTACATGTCAATGGAAAATTATAAAAAGCAATAAATAAATAATAATAAAAAAAAAGGTAGAATATAACCACTAAATGCATTCAAGACTAGAACTCTAAAACCAGACTGAAAGAAAATTTCTAAAATATTCCTTGAAAACATCTCTATTAACAAATATTCTTATTTACATGTGATTTTTTTTTTTTTTTTTACCTCCAGCACCAGCTCCAGGTCTTCCACATACGTCTCCTCAGTCTGGATGAGCTCATGGATGTAACCCTGCCTCTTCCTCTCCTGAGGGGTCATGGTGTCCAGGGTCATCAGGTCAGCACACCCTACAGCACACACACACACATACATACACACATGCACATGCAAACAAACACACATGCAAGCATGCATTCATGCACAAACACACACATTCGCACACAGGCAAGTGCAAGGCAAACACACGCACAACAACCTTCCTGTCAAGTCACTAATATTGCACCTGAGAAAGTTCTATCGAAAACACGTCACACGTCAGCGTGTTAAAATCTCCCTTTATTATCACTTGTATGATATTTTATTTACATTTAATGCACAGACAAGTGTGAGGCACGTTGTAGTTGCAGTACATGAACTTAAGGGACATATCAGGCAATGCTAACGCTAGTGACACTGCTACCAAAAGGATGCTGGATTAAAGAAAAATGAAGCACCATTCATGGCGGAGAGGTAACTTCAAAATGATTGCATAGGTGTGAATGAGTAAAGGAGCTAACGCTAAGTGGAGGAGGTGTGGAAGACTCAGAGCTTCAAGTCTTTGAGGTTCAAACTTGGCAGACGTCTGGTGTAAATGTTATGTCTTCATCTACTTGTATGCGAATAGTTGCGTGTTTTTCTTTTTTTTTTTTTTTTTTTGCTGGTGGTATCACAGTTCAGTACAGGATGGGTCTCGACCTTTATCACTTGGAAGCATTAATACATGGAACAGTGCATAAGAAGTGAATAATAAAAATCACAATCAATTGGGTTTGAATCCAAGCAATGTGTTAGCAAGCAGCAATCAAGGTTACTGGTGTTTGAGCAATGACGAGTCTTCACATTGGTCCATTTTTAGCAAGGTTTAATGTTAGTGCAAGAATGAGTGACCCTGTTAAAAAAACTCTACCATAGTGAGTAATAGCTTAATTTAGAAAACTAGATGACTCCAGTCTAATTTTACAGACTATTTTCATTAAACTGTGTAACCAAACTCTTGTTATATTTCCATTTATCTTTAATAAAACTACACGTTCCATGCCTTTTTATTATCAGAGGGACAAAAGCTTCTAAAACTCATGTCTAGCTGCCTCTGCCTCGCTCCCTCGGTTAATAGTTAGTTAAAGAAAACATTAAGGGAAACACAGGAGAGGGGAGAGCGAGGGGGGGATACGGGTGACAAATCAATGCCTTATTGAAAAAGACAGAAGAGGAGAGACAGAATAAATAGGGAGAAAAGTAAAAAAAAAAAAATAATAATAAAGAAAATAAAAACAGAGGAACACAAAACACCACAGTCCTAAAGGAGTGGGGTGGAAAGCGCAGAGCTGGGCTGTTCTTGCTGGCAGCTGGGCTTCCTGTTGCGACAGGGCAATTCGGATTGGCTCAGAGACAAGGGGTGAGGAAGAGCAAGAGGAGGAGGAGGAGGAGGAGGAGGGGGAGGAGGAGGAGAGAGGAAAGCCAGCATTACTGTCCTATAGAGGAAACAAAAAAACAAAAAAGATGAAGTGGAGGAGTGGGAGGGGGGAGGTGAGTGAGATGAGGAGAGACGAAAAGACAGCAGACATTAATATAGTTTTAATATTAATGTTGGACTCTTACATGCAGGTGCATTATTAATGTATTTCTGGAAATGTCAGTCTTATCACTAATCAGATCAGCTGGAGCATGATGGTAATTCTTACATTTACTCCCCTCTCCCCACGAACAAGCAGAGACGTACCTAGTCCAAACACGTTCATCTGAATTACATTCGAATAGTACTATGCGTCTGCTTTAATCACCTTTTAATGCTTTCATGTTATTCATCTTAATTAAACGCCCAGTGTGTTCAGTCCTGTTAACAGAATCAGACGACACAAGCCTTGAATACTAAATCAAACCCAAAAAAAAAAAAAAAAAATCCTTTTTAACATTCAGACCAGCTATGAGTGACCCAGTGAATCCCCACTGATCCCAACGGTGCCGATGCAGAGCCGTGTAGTGGACGTACGGTACATTAACATTTACATTAACATGCATAGTGGACAATGTGTTGGATATTATCTGCACCAGGTGAAAACATGATTGGTCAGAATGAAAAGCTGAGCCGTGGACATTAATGTAGTTTCTCTTCTGTTATCCGCACTGCAAAAATTTAAATCTTACCAAGTGTATTTTTCTCATTTCTAGTCAAAATATCTCATCACACTTAAAATAAGACATAATCACCTAAAGAGGAACTTGTAAGTGAGATATAAGGACTAATATTTAGACAACAGATCTGGAAAATCGTATTTCAAGAAATCTTACCAAGATCATTTTCACTTGTTTCATTGGCAGATTTTTCTGCTTGAATTAAGCAAAAAAAAAAAAAAAAATCTTAAATTAAGCAAAAATAATAATAATAATAATAATAATCTAGAATTAAGCAAAAAAATAAATAAAAAAATCTTGAATCAAGCAAAAAAAATCTTGAATCAAGCAAAAAAAAAAAAATCTTGAATGAAGCAATAAAATCTTGAATTAAGCAAAAACAAAATCTTGAATTAAGCAAAAAAAAAATCTTAAATTAAGCAAAAAAAAAAAAAAAATCTTGAATTAAGCAAAAAAAAACTTGAATTAAGAAAAAAAATCTTGAATTAAGCAAAAAAAAAAAATCTTGAATTAAGAAAAAAAAACTTGAAGTAAAAAAAAAAAATCTTGAATTAAGCAAAAAAATATCTTGAGTTTAGCAAAAAAAAAAATCTTGAATAAAGCAAAAAAATCTTGAATTAAGAAAAAAAAACTTGAATTAAGTAAAAAAAAAAATCTTGAATTAAGCAAAAAAATATCTTGAGTTTAGCAAAAAAAAAATCTTGAATAAAGCAAAAAAATCTTGAATTAAGCAAAAAAAAAAATCTTGAATTAAGCAAAAAAAAAAAAATCTTAAATTTAGCAAAAAAAATCTGCCAATGGAACAAGTGAAAATTATCTTGGCAAGATTTCTTAAAATAAGATTTTCCAGATCTATTGTCTAAAAATAAATTCTTATATCTCACTGAAAAGTTACTCTTTAGGTGATTATGTCCTATTTTAAGTGCGATGACATATTTTGACTAGAAATGAGAAAAATACACTTGGTAAGATTTAAATTTTTGCAATGTGGTGATTCATTATTAGCCAGGACTTGTTTTAATGATTTTATTATTGATTGTTGTTGGTGTAATCATTTCAAGGAGACTTTAAAAGGCCCGACTGACATGTTTGCCTTGTTATTTGGATTTTTCTTGTACATTTTAGATCTGAGAATGAAATATATGATTCAGTTTGAAGTATCACGTTAAAAAAACCCCAAAAAAACATGTCGTGGAGCGAGCCTTTTAAGTCCGGTGACACCTTAGTTCACCAATGATCACACAGTGATTGACTTCTTACCGTCAGTCTCTCCATGCTCTGACATGGATTGGGAATCTACTGAACCTGGAGTGAGCCAAGTCAACCCATCAGATGTTTGAAGTGACATGACAGAAGTTTGTTTCTACAGCAAAAACATCAGTTCCATTTGTGCACATTACAAACACCCTATCCCAGCTGCGTGGGGTAGTTGTAGATTTTCCCATCAAATTCTATTTCAAATAAAATCTCCTTTTTCCCTTCTGACAAATGTGTGAAGGAGGTTGTACTCACATTGCTGGCTGGGGTCGGACTCTGTCGTCATCTTGATGTAATTGGTGGGTAGCAGGCCTGTGACCCCATTGGCTTCTCCTTTCCACCAATCAGGGTTGGTCTTGTCCAGGACGCTGATCAGCTGACCCTTGGAGAAGCTCAGCTCGTCCCGATTGGCGGCGGTGTAATCGTACATGGCGATAACTTGGCAAACTGAGAGGATGTTGATTAAAAAAAAAATAAAAAAAGACCAAAGAGTGAATCTACAGAAATCCACAATAAAATCCACATATTGCCAGCTGCCACATTGCACATCATTTTCACATATTCTGGGAATCCCCAAAAATTAACCACTATTAGAAAGAAATACATAAAGCCATAGAAATCATTCTTAATATCTATTTACCTTTTGATTTCAAAACAGTGTATTTGGGATGCATTTCTCCAGAGGTCAAGAACATAAACAGATACCTTTTCGGTATATTACTAGCTGCAGAAAAAAAAGCAATAACTAAACAATGGATGAAACAAGAAGAACCGACAATAAATAACTGGATAGACATAACTATGGGAATTTATAGGATGGAAAGAATAACTTTTACTGTAAATTTGAAGATGGATGTTTTCGTGCGACACTGGGATGGATGGGTGAGATATGTGAAGCCTTTGAGATCTGATTTTGCTGAGACGAATGCATGAATATGAACCCAAAATCATCTGAAGGAAATACGTTTTTGTGTTTTTGTTTATCTTTATTTTTGCATTGATTCTTTACTTTGAGATCTTGTACGACAGGACCATAATGAGCTACTGTAAATGTTTTTGTTTTGTTTTTTTTACAACCTCTCTCTGGATGTACATAGTTTGTGTTTTTGTTTGTTTTTTCAATGTATGAAAAGAAAAATTTTCTTTCAATAAAAAGAGAATTTAAAAAAAAAAAAATCCACATATTGCTTATGTAAAAAAAAAAAAAAAAAAAAAAGGTGTCTAAAAATATTTCTGTATTGAGGAAAGTAAATTATGTATAAGATTATAAAGCAGAGACAGTGTTAATGCATAGAGGCAAATCATTTTCACATATTCTGGTCTTGTTCAATATTGTTCCCTTTCTGGCAGGAGGTCTATACAATTTTAGAAAAAGTATTCTAGGCAAACATTCCTTTTGAGTTTGTATCATTATACTTAGGAATTCTACCAACAGAAAATGTCTCCTCTAATGACAAATATTTATTTCAGATTTTAAGTGCTGCTTGTAGGAAAGCCATGACAAGGAAGTGGCTAAACTTAAAAAAACCTACAGTGGAGGAGTGGATTGACATCATTTATGACATTTTTAAGATTTAAAGCAGGGGTGTCAAACTCATTTTAGTTCAGGGGCCACATTCAGCCTAATATGGTCTAAAGTGGGACGGATCAGTAAAATGATATAATTAATAGCTTAAGAACTTATAAATAATGTCAACACCAAAGTTTTCTCAGTGTTTTTGAGTGAAAAATGTAAAATTCCGTAATGAAAATGCTTACATCTACGAACTGTACTTGAACGTAGCATGAACAAATATGAACCTGAAAATTCTTCAGAAAAATAAGTGCAATTTTAACAATATTACACTTTAGTTTATCATTTAAACATATGCATCACAACTTACAGACCACAGTGGATCTACAAATACACAAAATATTTAGTAACAGGCAGAATATTGGTAAAATTCTACATACGTCTCTTAAGAAATTTCATATTGTTCATATTTGTTCAGGTTTTTCACATTTTTTGTAAAAGGATAGTCTGTAACTATAAACATTTTTGTGTAATTTTACTTTTTTACACACAAAAAAAAGACAAAAAATTATATTTTTCATTATTTAGAGGTTGTTATTATTGCATTTTACTGGTCTGACCCACTTCAGATTGAATTGACCTAAAATGATTTCACACACTTGATTGTTAATATCTTCATTATAATTTTTGCATTTCACAAATTCATCCTAAGGGCCAGACTAGACCTATTGGCGGGCCGGATTTGGCCCCCGGGCCGCATGTTTGACACCCGTGATTTAAAGAATTACTTTTGCAATAACACTAAAAGAAGGTCTGTTTGTGAAAACATGGGAAAGATGGATTAGGTATGCCACACAAGTTCGACCATTGTTTATCTGAGACCATGTCTTATGTCCATTTCACCCCTTTTTTTCCTTTTAAACCCTTTTGTATTGATGTTTTCTATTTTATCCATCCATTTATTTATTCATTCATTTTAAAAATCACAAATGTGCACCCCAGCATTCCTGTTCTAGGGAGTTTAGTTCTTAATTTTGTATTGTAAAAATTACATCTTTGGTATTGCTGGGACAGGACCAATCATCCTTATTTGTATTGTCGGTGGAGTCACAGAAGTATCGCTGTGACATACAATTGTAATTCGTAGATGAATGGATAAGTATGGTGAATTGCTATGCAAATAAATATGTGAACCATGGAAAATACCAATAAAAAGAGAATTGAACAAAAAAAAAAAAAGATTATAAAGCAATGAGAATTTTATATTTATCACTTATTCTGCCATATTTGAGTTAATGTGTAGAAGTGTGGGGCAACACATTATAAGTAACACAAAGCCATTGTTTTTTATTACAGAAAAGAGCAATAAGAATTATGTACAATGTTAATTTCAGGAAACAAACAATTGAGTTCTTTATTAAATCAGGATTGTGTAAATATAAAGAGTTAGCTAAATTAAGGACATTGTTGGTTGTGTTTAGAGCGAGAAACGGACTTTTTCCTGCAAAATTGTCGAAATTATTTGTTTTAGTATCACACTGCAAAATCAAAATCTTACTAAGTGTATTTTTCTCATTTCTAGTCAAAATATCTCATCACACTTCAAATAAGACATAATCACCTAAAGAGGAACTTTTCAGTGAGATATAAGAACTTATTTTTAGACAACAGATCTTGAAAATCTTATTTCAAGAAATCTTACTTATCTTAAGATCAGTTTCACTTGTTCCATTGGCAGATTTTTTTTTTCTTAATTCAAGCAAAAAATAGACTGAAAATGTACACTTTTTATTCCTATTCTTATTCTATTTGATCTTTTTTTTTTCTTTTTTAACAAGGTAAGAGAGAAACAGTATCTCAGTTCTCTGTAATTGACAATAAAGAATCTCTGAATATTTTGATACTATGCATTAACTGTTATTGTGACACTATTCACTTGTTTTACAGGTTCATCATGGTCTAAAATGATGAGTGTGTCTCGGGTGATGGATTATAAACAAGACTGGGTGTGAGCGTCACCTGGCAGAGGCGACGGTGACGACTTGCTGCTGGACGGACCCAGGAGTTTGACGTTAGAGGAATGAAACCAGCCTCTCTGCCGCTTCTTCCCACGAGCCTGGAGGAAAAAAAACAGACATCCTGAGTCAGTCTCCCCTGGTTCAGTTCTGAATTCTAAATCAAACAATGAACTGGCGAATCGATTTTGTTTGGCCGAGAGCTAAACCTCTGGATTCTGAGCAGAGAACAACGATTTATACACTGTGGTTGGTCTTTAGTGTGAATTTATTTTCCCACGTCTTCATAAATCACATTAAAACACTCAAACACACACTGTTCCACCCCTTGTTCAGCGTCACTTTATCTTATCTCATTTAATTTAATCCTTTCATGGATAGTGGTCACTACAGTGGACAGTTCTTCTCCAGCTGCTCTCTTGTATATTCGTGGGTTTTGTAGTTTTAGTTCCACATCAGCCAACACAGTGGACGCTCATGCACCATCCCATACACTGACATACAGACCATTACTGTAACTTTGCTGTTCTTGATAAACCTGATCTGCACTAACATGTTTGAGTGTAAGTCATTTATTTGTTAGATACCAAGGTTTTTTTTGCACGTTATCTCCATGAAATGAGTAATAATGAGCATTAGAATATGTTAAAATGTGAGAAAACATCAGATTTGCAGCATTAAAAATGTTCTTATTTCATTGTTTTCATATTACTTTCTTACAGAACAGGATGAGGGCCACTGGACTTTAATCTCAGAATTCTAACTTTAAACTCAGAATTCTGACTATTTTTATCTCAGAATTCTGACTTTAACTCAGAATTCTGACTTTTTCCCCAGAATTCTGATGTTAAGCTCAGAGTTCTGACTTTTTTCCTCAGAATTCTGACTTTAAGCTGAGAATTCAGACTTTTTTCCCCTCAGAATTCTGACTAAACTCAGTATCCTGACTTTAAACTCAGAATTCTGAGTTTAAAGTCAGAATTCTGAGTTTAAGCTAAGAATTCTGACTTTTTTTCCCCTCAAAATTCTGACTAAACTCAGTATCCTGACTTTTATCTAAGAATTCTGATTTTTTTTCGCCCTCAGAATTCTGACTGAACTCAGTATCCTGACTTTAAACTCAGAATTCTGACTTGAAACTTAGAATTCTGAGTTTAAGGTAAGAATTCTGACTTTTTTTCCCCTCAGAATTCTGACTAAACTCAGTATCCTGACTTTAAACTCAGAATTCTGAATTTAAGCTCAGAATTCTGACTTTTTTCTCATAATAATAATAAAAAGAAATATATATTGGACCTTATTTTTTATTTTATCTTTTTTCCAGTGGCCCTAATCCTCTTCTGTACTTTCTGATGTTGGGTTTTAAACACTTGTTTCTTTACTTCAAAAATTAAATGCATGGACTTTTTGTAACTCCATAAAAAAAAATTGATTGCATTGTTTTTTTTTCTTTTTTTCATGTGTAAAGAGGAATAAAACACTCAAGAAAAAAATCTTTACTTAGGTTCTCATAATTCATGCATGAAAGGGTTAACAAACATTTCTGAAGGATCTAGACATGACAAATGGAGTGAGGATTCCAGATTGTACTTGAACATTCAGTGTGAACCGTCCAGCTGATGGCTCATTACAGTGTCATTCTCTGCGTGCTTAACCCACAGCTTTAACTGCAGCTTCAGCATAAATTGGGCAGCAATGATTGACCTCTCCCCGCTGTGGACAAATCAGTTATTACTCTCGTATCCTCCGGTCGGCCTCTTAACGGCTCTGCATTGATCTGACAGGTCAGCAGATAGTAACGCACTGACAGTATCAGCTGTGAGCTTATAATGAACACGGCCCATTAAACAGTTTGACACTTTATATTCAGAGTTAGATTTACACTACACGTTTTCTATACTTCTGTTATACAGATGAGCCTGGCCAAGAGAAGTGAGAAAGCACTGTCCAGCATTCCATATCTGTTTTTTAAAATTTCTTTAGCAGCAACCATAATAGCTCAAATTGCAGGTCTAAGCAAGTCCTTTAACATGCCATTAAGGAATAATAACCAAATATTTAATAAAAACAGGAATTTATCATCACTGACAAAGTAGCGGAGTGAGGAAAAATATCCGGCAGTTATTCAAAGTTTGGAAAAAATTCCCAAAAGTGCAGTTCCTCAAGGAAAGTGCACTGTTTTTTGCCTTTTGCACAGCCTATATTCCACTGTGTACATATCTTACATTTTTACTGTCTATATTCTGTATTTTTATTCTGTTATTTTATACTGTAGCGAGCAAATGCAATGACATTTCGCTCTGTATAAACTTACCTGAGTGACAATAAAGTCTAAGTCTATATTTAGAATACCACACTTTTCTTAATATATGAGAGTACATTATATCCAAAAATGAAACTGATATCACTTTTATTTTAGTTTTAAAAGACATTAATTCATGGTAACGGAGTGAGAATCCAAAAAAGTAATGGAGTAAGGTGTTTGTTCAGTGTGATGCACCAGAATAATAATCAAAGATTTTATTAAGATACAGATAAAATGATCAATCTTTGGCCACATATGTTTCATTACTATATTCAATACACATTTTTCTGCTGTTTTTTTTTTTTTTATAATAAATAACATTCAAAATCATTGTAGTATTTGATTAGTATGAAATATAGGATTCGACACAGGCATATATTTTGAACATATTTATTTACATTCTGAATTTATGCTGTATACACTAATTTACAACCTTTACTGTTCTTCATTTACACTGTATTCTCATATATTTTCTCATATATCCAGTTGTAATTCAGGTACAAATTAAATAAACACAGCTTTAGAAACTAGAGATATATGTCTTTTATGCTGAATAATCTAAAATATTGTTTTAGAGAAAAAAAAGAAATTGACCCTGATGTTCACTTTCGCTTGGCCAGACCCAGATGCAGAAGTCAGTGACATTATTCTTTACATTTTCCTGATAACTAAGTGTTTGCCATGGAGGATTCTGGTGGGTTCTGTAAATTGGTTTGAGAGCCTGGTTTCGACCGGCTCTATATGTGAAGTGCCATGAGATAACTTTTGTTATGATTTGGCACTATATAAATAACATTTGATTGACTGAACTAAGCAAGCGGATTCATGAAACCATATGACTACTGTAAAAGTACCACACAATATTTTACAGTAGCACACTGACCTGTGGGGAACCATGGGTCATAGTAATACTGATATCTAGGGACTAAAGTTAGTAAATATGTCTTTCCTGTTTTTAACTTCATTTCCCATCATGCAATGTGGTGCTGCGCTTCGCGTCAACTGAGCAACGTGATTGTACGGCTACTGTATTCCAAAATGACTAATATCTCCCAAAATATTGGTCCTATCAACTTGTCGAGATATTTAATGTGGAGACGGGACTATTCCTCAACTGTAGGTACCAAATTGGCCTGTTAAAAATTACTCAATTTCTCAGAACTGTGCAGACACACACACACACACACACACACATATATAGAGAGGTATTATGATATAGATAACATTGCAATATGATTTATGGACCAAATCACGCAGCCCTATTGAACAGTAATCAAAGGCAATTACCCTCAATACTGTACATCGTCATGCAGAGTTCCATACATTCATGAAGGAAACTGAACTGAAAGTTGTCCAGTAGCAGCACATTTTGCTAAATTTAACCCATTAAGACCCAAATATACACCAGTGACCAAACGCATGTACTGATCTAAACTGTTTAATAACCTTAAAGCCACTAAGTCTATCAATACATGTAAATAATTGGAGTAAAATGCAGTTTGTCGTCTTTTCATGGTCATCAGATATGACCCATTTGGACGTTCAGAGGCTTCGAAGTGAACGTGGAAACACCATCACTCGGATGGTCCAAAAATTTTTTTTTAAGATTCTCTGAATTAGAACCCTGCATTTGGTTCCATATCTGGCCAAATTACTTCAGTCCAAATTTTATGCAAATTAATTAATATTTAGAGGTTGCACAAGACACATGAAGATTACTCTATATACTATAACATAACTAGCCAAATGAATAAGGCATATTAGAATAATTTGTAATTTTATTCTCAAAATCAAACTGCAACTTGCATAAAATGTTACTTAGAAAGTCCAGCAACCACTGTTGCTTTAGTGAAATTACAAAAAATGTTTCTGTGTTCTTTGACAACTTGGAGCCAGTACTGTTTCTGATCTTTATTTTTTGTTCGGCTACAGTTGAAGTCTTGAATAAGCTCCACCCCTCTTTCAGCAACATCATTGACAACTTTTCTGGAATGCACAATTTTAGCACCTTCTGAAAGTCTTCATCATCAGCCCAGTCTTCTGGAGGAATTCTGAAGAATGTTTGTGGCAGATCCAACGTTTCAAAGAAACGCATGGTGCTGGTGGTGACAAAATCCCTGACCTGCTTCCCTTCATAATCTGCTTGATTTAAAGGCATCCCAACGCTTTAGTGGAACCGAAAGAACCTTCATTTTCCATCATGTTGTGAACCATCAGCTGCTTCTGCTCTTGTGTCACACTGGAGTTGAAGAATGCCAGGACAACCAATTCTTCACTAAAGTACCACAGACGTCGGCGGCCTTACTTAATACATATATTGCTAGATGAAGCACTCATACCTTGGTTTTCATAGTACTGCTGCTTCTCTTAGCAGGTCCACTTGGCTATGCTGAAAATGCAAAATTAGTCAATTTCCAGGAAACTTCCAGCAACTTGTGCACCCTCTAAAACATCTCCTTTTTCTTCCAAATTTTTTCCTAAATCATCTTTTGACTGCAAAAACCTAATGCAGGGTTCTAATTGAGGTTATCTGAAACTTAATTTTTTACCATGATTGTTGGACCAACCTAACCGTCATCTCCTACAACATTGATTCACCAGTAAAACACATGGAGTTGGATCAATGACAGTGGATGGAGACACATACTTTATGTTTAGCTAATGATATATTTTATTGAAAAAGTCAGTTTTTGTTCAGTTTTCTCTGTTTTTGGTGTAGTAACCCTCAAATGTAATCTCAGTATGATGATTAAGGTACATGATCAGTAAATTAAATATGGAAATATACCTGATTTTCCCTGAAAAAATGCAAAATGGAGAGGATAATATTATGATAAACAGTGACAAACCATTTAAATAGAGAGAAAAATTCAATTGGGAAGTGCCACAAAAGTAGCACTGGGTCTTTATGAGTTAATGATCCTATTTCTTCTCTATGGAAGTGTGACGGTAAGTGCTAACCTACAGTAGATGTTTTACTTTTTATTGGATCTGCTGTCAGAAAACATCCCCTCATGGACCGAGAACAGAGTTTTAATAGAATATAGATTTATTGTGTTGAGTTTAAAACTGTAATAGTTCCTTTATAGGCGTTAAATGGTTCTGCATCAAACCACCTGTCGTCTTGCAGCGCTCTTTCATTAAGATCCTCAGACGAATCTGTACTTTTAACCCTCAGGTCACATTCTGTAACAAGGACTGATGGAGCATTAACTGTTAGATCCTCTCTCTGCTGAAGTAAGGCACAGCATGTCTCCAACCACTTAACTCCTCAAAACTTTCATTAGTGAAAGATCTGTGTAATTTTACTCCATTTTTACCCTTATTCCACTGATTATAGTGCATTTCAGTATTTTTGCCTCCCATGTACTAATTTCATCTGCTTTTTATTATATAAAATCTTTTAGGTTTTCAGCTCATGAGGTCTGGAACAAGCTTCAGTCTGAGCTCCATCTACACACACTGATTCCTTTGAGTGATTTTAACCCATAAAGACTCAAACAGCCACCTTTGATCAAAAGCATCTACTGATCTAAACTGTTGATCCACTAATTCTATCAATACATGTAAAGTATTGGTGTACAATACAGTTTGTCATCTTTTCATGGTCATCAGATATGACCCATTTGGACGTTCAAAGGCTCCGTAGTGAACATGGAAACACCGTCATCTTCTACAATATTGATTCACCAGTAAAACTCATGAAGTTTCATAAATGACAGTGGATGGAGACACTTGGGTTATGTCCAGTTAAAGATATATTTCACTGAAAAAGTCTCATTTCTTCAATTTTTTTCTCTTTTGATATAATCACCTTTAACTTTATGCTGAGCTTTTATGAACATCTTCATGATCAGTCAATTAAACAGAAAAATAGATGATTTTCACTTGAAAAATGCTAAATTCAGAGGATAATATTATAATCAATGGTGATGAGTCACTTAGGAAAGGTTAAATAGAGAGAAAAATTAATTTAGGAACTAACACAAAAGTCACACTGGGTCCTTATGGGTTAAAGAGAGCATTAAAACTCTGGAATCAAGGCTGTAAGGCTGGTGGTCTGTAAACATTTCAACTGATTGTATATGATTTTTCAATGTTTGCAAATGCTTTTAACATTGTTAAACTGTAATGATGTGACTGTATCACCAGGTCTTTCTTGAAAAAGAAATCCCCCCTCTCAATCGTTAAATAAAGATTAAATTAAATCAACAAAAATATTGCTTTGTAAATCACTTTGTAAAGTTGTTTGGTAAAATGCCATGTGAATAAAAAAGGATAAGATGACTTTATTGATTCCACTGTGGGGAAACTGCAGTGTACAAAGCAGTGAAAATACAGGAAAAAAAAGTGCAGAAGAGTAAAAACAGGAAATATAAAAGAGTATCAGCTATTTATTCACATTACTTGTTCTGTAAATAAAGTTTATTGACATTATTACCCCTCGAGGGGGAGGCAAGGGGTATTGTTTTTGGTTCCATTTGTATGTTTGTTTGTTAACACTCTAGCAGCAAAACTATAGGTTGAATTCATACCAAATTGGCTTTACAGATTGCCAGTGACCCAGAATAGATGTGCTTACATTTTGGGAAGAGTAGGTCAAAGTTCAAATTTTTTATGAATTTTTAAAATTTTTTTTCCTCATTTACTTATAATGGGCGAAATTTCAAATGTCTGTTGCAACAAAACTGTAGGGTGGATTCATACCAAATTGGGTTTATAGACTGCCAGTGATGCAGAATAGATGTGATTACATTTTGGGAAAAGTAGGCCAAAGTTTAAATTTTTCATGAATTTTTTAAATATTTTTTTTCCTGTTCTACTTATAATGAGCGAAATTTCAAATGTCTGTAGCAGCAAAAGTATTACGTGCATTCATACCAAATTGGTTTTACAGATTTCCAGTAATGCAGCATAGATGTCATTACATTTTGGGAAAAGCAGATCAAAGTTTGAGTTTTTTAGGAAGTTTTAAATTCTTTTTTTCCCTCCCATTTACTTACAATGGGTGAAATTTCACGTCTATAAAAACATCAATTTTGTTTCGATTTACTTCAAACTTGGCACATATATAGAGGCAATTAATATGCTGACATAATGACATCAGCTGAATCCATGCCAAAATAAGCTACAATATTTGTGAGGGGTGGAGTTTATTGTGCCTGGCACCACTTGTTGTTATTAAAGTTGAAGTTAGAATGTGCAAGCAGAGTGATGCTTTACTTTATGTATCTAAAATTAAAGCATTCTTACCATTGTGAAAGATAACTAACCAAAAAAAAGATGAAAAACTTAAATCTTTATACATACATGAGACAGAGAATTTATAGTTGCTGGATTAGAGTAATATAAGTAGCGGTAGTTCTCATGTTCAGCAGTGGAATATGAATATTTACCATCAGATGTATTAATAGGGCGTGGCCTGCCTAACACACCACAGCTATCTATAATCTATCCATCTATGATTGTCAATGTTGAACAAGGCTTGATCTAATAAAAGACAAACGCATTTGGACCCAGAATGCAAAACCCTCTTTTCCAATTCTCAAATCTACTTCCCATGACCACCATCTCACTGCCTCTGTGTGTACTTTTCGGTGATATAAATGACCAGATCTTATCTTTGCCGAGTTGAGGGCTGACCTGCAGTTCCCCGAGCCACCAACCAGCAGAGTTCTTGGCCAGGACCACAATCAGTTGCCCTGGAGACAGACACAGCTGATGCATCTTTGGGGAAAGGGTGGCGGTGACTGCCTGAGCGATCTCTGTTGACCAAACACAGACAGCCAGGGATGCATTTAGAGAGGGTAAACATCAGATGAACCAGTAGGTCATGTCTGTCTGTGTCTGTCAAGTGTTTATTCTTACCTGGCTTTTTGGTTGGAACCCCAGCTCTTGTCACCTGCATAAATGATTAAAAGTAAATTATAAAACCGCCACCATATGAGCATTAGAGTCAAATGTACATGATAATGCAGTTATCATTTGGGTGCTTCTATCAAACTGGTCCCTAAAAACAGGACATGGGGGCTAAAAATTCAAACCAGATGTAGACTAATGTTATGAAGCAAGTTTGGAAGCACTTTGGGTCTATTTTAAAACTAAATACTGACTGAGATAAAAGAGAAACTATTTTTCAGATAAAACACATTCAAATGTTATTTTACATTATATTTAATATAAAAATCTGCATGTAACACAGTCAAAAGGACACCAAAAGTATGCGCTACTATTTTTAAAAAAATATCTCTAATTCTCTCACAGGTAAATTTTGGGAATTGATCTACTTATGCAAGGGAGAGGGTTTCACAAAAATAACAGCTGTTGCAAAAACATTTGTGATTTATATGTGTTTAACTGGGCAGGTTCTGTATGTAACGCAAGTGGAGACAATGGGTTACACACGAAACCTGGAATGAGACTGAGATTCATGAAAAAGCCACATGTCTGGATTAGAAAACCACTAGGATCGACAAATTTAACACAGTGTCTTTATCTATAGAGCTATATAAAACCATTTCAAGCCATGTTTTCAAAATAAAATGCACTGACACCTAGGTAGTTTTTCATGTCCCAATTTTGGTCCTGTTTTTGGCCCCCATATTTTATTAAAAATTCATTAATTTTGGGATGGCTCAGCGCAGGAGTAGAATTTTTTTGCATTTATCTGAGGTCCTCATTAGGTACATCCTGGGGGGAAATATGTCTAAATTTCTCTTTTATTATTGGGTCTAAAAAGCTGGCAAAGTGCTAGATACCAAAATGAACCCAGTTTCATAGAAGCACCCATTTAGAAACACTGAAAAAAAAAATAACACAGCTCCTACAGCTTGTCAGATTCTCTCAAATGGAAATTCAGTTCTATCACCAAAACTAAAGAAAATAACAACATGAACATGGTTTGAGACTGTTCTGCCCAAATACTTAATGTTACATTAAACATAACCTTTTTGTTTCCACTGAAAAAGTCAGATGTTGTGTTTCCTGGTGGATTGAAGTTTTGTGTTTCTCACTCTAAATGGGACAAATCACTGCACTGATTTCCCATCATGCCGATTTGTAAACAATTCTGTACATCAAACATTGTGCTTTGACTACATTGCCAAGTATCATATATATATATATATATATATATATATATATATATATATATATATAGAGAGAGAGAGAGAGAGAGAGAGAGAGAGAGAGAGAGAGAGAGAGAGAGAGAGAGAGAGAGAGAGAGACTTTATTTCGAACATAAGCAGGCAAAAGAAATTCCAGATTTCAAAGGACACTCCAATATATGGAAATAAATCAACCAAAGAAGAAAACAAATATCACACAAATATATAACCATTTCATTCTGGCTCTTTAACAATATTTTATGTCCAAAAAAGAGTAGGAAGAAGCCAAGCTTATACATGACTTGGTTAAACAGCTAAAGTATACAGTCCATAACAAAGAATAGGACAGTCATTAAATTACAAAAAAGAACAAATGATTAAATACCATCAATAAGTATTACTATTGTACTCATGTTCATTGTTACTAGATGTCTGGAATATAAGGTTTTTATCCATCTTTATAAATTTTATGATGTTTTCATACTGTAGTACCAGCAATGGTGTGAAATCTTGATTGAAAATTTAAAATTTTATATAAAATACACTCTCCATGCCATCACTAGATGATATGTGACGAGCAGACTGTGCATCTCCTTTTGGGCAAACAAAATATGTGTTTTAGGTGTGTTTTACCTCTGTATGTGTTTGTATTTGTTGTTTTTTAGATATTTTTACTACTTTTTAAAATCCTATTCTTATCTTATTACGGGAATTTGAGTACTCATTTTGTTGTGCTACATTGAATGAATGACAATAAATGAAGCTTTTTTTGTTCTGTTATCCTGATATGTGTGACATTAACACAGTAGGCATTTAACAAACAATTTATAAAAACAGACAGAAACTTTAATTACAATATTGATGGGAAAAAAGCAATTCATAACATTTCCAACAAGATATTTTCATACCAACTGAGGCGTTTACTTTAACTAATAAACACAGTTATACTCACCTCTGGTTCGACAGGTCGTACGTAGTTTGAAGGGAAAACACCCGTCTGGTCCCCGATACATCCTCGCCACCACTCTCCCTCTCTCTCCGTCACCATAACAACATCCCCTTCAACAAACGTCAAGTCTCCCACCTCAGGGCTTTCGTATGTGTACAGGGCAACGTATTCTAGGTAGGATGAAATAACAGACCAACACATGAAAATCAGAATGCATTACAGTGACATATCATTCTTCTGCATTAGTTACACTCACCCTCCAGCTGAATAGAGTCAGATGTGTCAAACAAATCCACGCTGGAAGAGGAGACAACACACACCATTAACTTATCGAGTTGACATTTGATCATCAGAAGTGTGTGTGCATTGAGAAAGCGTCTTCCTACTCTGCACTGCCTCCTGCTTCCACAGCGACGTAGCTCTTCGGAAACCATCCCTGCGTCCCGTTGAGCTGTCCCAACCACCACTCGTCCCTCTGCTGAAGCACGTTGATGATGTCACCCTGCGAGAAGCTCAGCAGTGCGGTGATGACATCACCGGCGGAGAGGTTGAGGTTCGTTTCTGACGTAGCTGACCATGAGGAGAGGGCTCGAGCCAGTAATGGGAATGATGCCTGAAGAATGAGATTATGAGCCAGTGTTAGGATATTATAACTATATACCACAGGTGTCAAACATGTGGCCGTAGCTCAGTAACTTCAAAAATACTACCTGCTTAAACCTACTTAAGCAGGTGTAACCTATATACATGAACTACTGGTCAAAAGTTTTAGAACACCCCAATTTTTCCAGTTTTGTATTGAAATTCAAGCAGGTCAAGTCCAATGAACAGTTTGAAATGGTACAAAGGTAAGCGGTGAACTGCCAGAGGTTAAAAAAAAAAAAAAAAAAAGGTAAGGTTTAACAAAACTGAAAAATAATGTACATTTCAGAATTATACAAAAAGGCTAACAAGAAATGGGTTACATTTACACTGGGTGAGAATGCATATTTATTTATTGCATTTAATGTATTATTCATTTATTATTTTTCCTATGTAAATTGTGACTCCCTGATTCTGCTGTTGTGTTATGTATGTTTAACCATGTTTGTAGTAAAATAAGAAAAATAAAGTTTAAAACTGGAAAAGCACTTGGAGAGTGCAGACCTCCGCCAAGGTAGATCAGTCCCAGCCCCCCCCCCCCCCCACCACCACCACCACCACCAAAATTTAATCATTTGTTCCTAGTGCCAGTATCAAGATTTCCTGAAAATTTCATTAAAATCCACCCCCAACACCCCCCCCCATGCCCCCCAATCACCACCAAAATGTAATCATTTGTTCCTTGTGCCAGTATCAAGATTTCCTGAAAATTTCATCAAAATCCACCCCCCTGTGCCCCCCCTCGATCACCACCAAAATTTAATCATTTGTTCCTTGTGCCAGTATCAAGATTTCCTGAAAATTTCATCAAAATCCACCCCACCCCCACCCCCCCGTACCCCCCAATCACCACCAAAATTTAATAATTTGTTCCTTGTGCCAGCATCAACATTTCCTGAAAATTTCATCAAAATCCACTCCCCCCACCCCCCCGATCACCACCACAATTTAATCATTTGTTCCTTGTGCTAGCATCAACATTTCCTGAAAATATGATCAAAATCCACCCCCCCCCCCCCCCCCCCCCCACCACCACCAAAATTTCATCATTTGTTCCCTGTGCCAGTATCAAGATCTCCTGAAAATTTCATCAAAATTCACCCCCCATGCCCCCCTCCCCCCTAATCATCACCAAAATTTAATCATTTGTTCTTTGTGCCAGAATCAACATTTCCTGAAAAATTCATGAAAATCCGTCCATAACTTTTTGAGTTATCTTGCTAACAGACAAATAAACAAACAGACAGACAAACGCCGATGAAAACATAACCTGCGCTGTTACACTTGGCAGAGGTAAAAAACAAAAGATGCAGCACATGGGCCAAAACCGGCCCTCCAAAAGGTCAAATCAAGCTTGTGAAATGCAAAACCTACATTGAAAAATAAATCAGTGGTGTCAAAATCATTTTAATTCAGGTTCCACATACAGACCAATATAATCTCAAGTGGGTCAGACCAGTAAAATACTATCATAATAGTCTATACATAACAAAAATTGCAAATTTTCTCTTTGTTTTAGTGTAAAAAAGTTACATTACATGAAAATATTTACATTTACAAACTTTCTTTATACAAAAAATATGAACCTGAAATGTCTTAAGTAGTGCAGTTTTACCAATATTATATCCATTACTAAATGCACAAATCTTCATGTACAAATATGTTCACTTAACTCATATCCTTCCTAAAGTTTTCCAGAACTTTTTTTATGTTGTCTTCTGTTATTCACAATTATCCTACACGATACTCAAGTAAATTTCATCTTCCGTACTGCCGGACTTCTGTCGGTCAGTATTCTCTAAAATATCATGGGCCACATCTGGAATAATCTATGTCCTGAACTTCAATCAACATCTTCTTTATCATTATTTAAAAAGCATCTAAAAAAGACGCTGAAATATGACAAAATGTAAAGCTTTATATTATTCGATTTGTATTTTTTTATTTTTTACTTTTAATTATTATTTCAGTTATATTGTATTTTTATACTTTATTTCTTTTATGAGTATTGTTTATTCCTGGGAAGGTATTTATATAAGTCTTTTTTGGCTTCTATCCTCTCCTGCACAATAGTGTTACTTGCATGATAATTGTTTTTTGATTGTTTGTGATATGCAAATAAACAAAAACTACTACTAAAATAAATACTAAATGTTTTGTGTATTTGCACATGCGTACATGGTAAATTGAGGCGTAATATTGTTAAAATTGCACTTATTTTTCTTAATATATTTGAGGTTGTTCATGCTATTCAGATTTTTAAGGAAACTTTGTAGACATAAACATTATCATAATATCATTTTACTTTTTCATTCTTATTATGTTACTGGTCCCACTTCAGATCATATTGGGCTGAACGTGGCCCCTGAATTAAAATGAGTTTGACACCTCTGCTTTATATAATTCATAATCAACACATCTGAAGCAGCTTCGACCATGAGACATAACCTACAAATGCCAGACCTACTAACACTGATGTTATCTATTGGGAGATGGAGATCTGTAAATGTCCATGTGACCCACAGAGAAACAGACGAACTCTCAGTAGACGGGGGCTATAAATACATAGCAGTGCTGTTGTGTGTATGTGTGTGTTTGTTGGTGTCAGCAGCAGTGGGTGTGTACCCCAGCCAGACCTAGTTCCTTGACTGTCAAAGCCAGTTTATAGCCCAGATAGAAGAAACTACAACAGACACAAAGCCAGCTACAACTGAGAATCAATATCACAAAATAACAAAGTTCACAATAACGTCTTTAATGGGATTTTTTGCAGAGTAGAGTGCTGGCTTTGGAAGAATAGATTATGTCATAACTAGACAATATGACACTTTTTCACTGGAATAACACCTGCACAGCCCAAATACAAGATATAATAAAATTCCCCGCTAGAGTTGCACCTTCTTTATGATGAAAATGTAATAATGTGAGGTGTTATGTAATAACCAACCAAAACGGATGTCTTCGCTGTGCGCAAATTAGATCAACATCGTAGTTTGCTCTGCTCTCAGTTCAGGGAAAGCTGTAACAGAATCAGCTTTTTATTTGTCCTGTAAATGCAGCCAAATTCAGACTTCATGTCAAAAGCAATCTGGAGAAAGTCATGCAATTCATGGTTTTATTTCTATACTGGTGTACTGACGGTAGAGCTGCACAATATATCGTTTGAGGATCATCATCGCAATGTACGTGTGCGCAATAGTCACATCGCAGGTCCTGCAATGTAGGAGGCAAATGAACTCAATATGTTCTCATCAGTGGCGATTTCTCATAGACTGCAAGGGAGGCCCGGCTTCCCCTAAAATTATGAAAATTAAATGGTGAAATATGTATGGTTGTGTTGACATTTTATTGACTACAAATGTGTTAGAACACGTTCATCTCACAGACGAGTTCATTCAGAATCAGCTTCATCACAAACCAACGGACGCGATGTTGTTCACTTCTCCTCCATTCCCGTTGGGCTGTTTTCTCATTCGATCTCTGCTCAGTGCATTTGCCTGTAGATGCCGGGCGTCTCTGGGCTTCAACGGGACTGAGTGGAACAGTTTTTTTTATTGCCTCAAAACTGGACGGTAATTGGATAAATGCCACGATGTTGTCCCGCCCCCGGACGCCGGGCGTCTCTGGGGGTGAATGGAGCTGTGGGCGGAGCTTGGCCGGGCTGGACGCCAGAATCCCACATGCTGATTGGAGGATCGGTCGAAAGGCTGAATCCTGTTTGACTGACAGCTGTTTTCAGATCTACTCCTTCACTGACAGTTCAGTTTAATACAGTCGTGAATTCTGCTGAGAAACCACTACGAAATTACTCGTTCATTTCTTGCACTGTAAATAAAACACACTCATTGGACTTCCTTGTTTCAATTTAACATAATTTCAGCGTTTTCGAGTTTCAGTTCCATAATTTAATCATTTCTTGTTCGAGTTTATTATCGTTTTGTAGATAGTTAAGTCAATCATACTGTCGGCTAGGTTGGAGTGAAAGGAGCATCTGTAGTTTAAAAAGGCTGAAGTCTTACACCCACAACACAATGGGCCAAGGCAATCTAAGCAGCCCAGCTCTGATGGATATTGAGAGGACACTGGTCCAGTCCCTGGAAAAGACGCCTACTTGGTAAAATAAGGTCACTGAGCATTTTCTTAATTGTTTTGTTTTTGGTTTTTTTTAATGTAAGCCGACAATGAGCTTCCCCTGTCTGAAAGACGAACAGCCGCCACTGGTTCTCATCTAATTTCAACCTAGGTACCTGACACACACTGCACACAGTGATCCACCAATCACAATCGTTCTTAATCAGTTTGCCGAAGCAGACCACACCCCTGCACATGGAGTGAGTCGCTGGTAACAACATTGAAAAATGAGCAACGAACGAGAAAAAAATCACTGAAAACAAAGACTTGGTGCCAAAAAGAAAAGCAACATCAGTTATCTGGAATTATTTCAGCTACAAGAAGGATGATACTGAAACACGTGCTCTGTGTCGACAGTGCCTTCCATCTGTCGCCACAATGAAAGGAAACATAGCTAATTTGTTTGACCGTTTACGTCGGCACCACACAGCTATTACACTGGTCTACAAGGAAAATGCTTCCAGAATAAAAGTAATGAAATTCTACCACATGAGAGTCACAGATAAAGAAAAATCAAGTCAAAAATGCTGGTTGGCTGAACTTTCCAAGATACAGCCTTGGGTCAAAATGTGAAATTCAAGAATTAACGAGAGAATGGGTTTGACTCAAAAGGAATATTTGTCTCAGAGCTACAAGATCTACTTCCAAACACTGTCTGCACATTAGAATACATTCACTTTACAGGTTCTATTTAGTGGAAGATTTATAAAACTATTATATAAACCAATATATATGTGTAATAACACTTAATCATATACCTTGAAAACATCAGCAAACCGGCACTTTTGTCATTTACTTTCCAATTAATCTTATTAAAATACGTAACATTTAGCACATTTAATCTCTGAAGCAAATCATTTCTAAAAAAACTGTAGACCAGTGTTATATCCTCCTGAGTATTTTTTCATACCACCAAAGTACATCTGTGACACGTTGGTCCCACATGAACCATCTCGGACCCTGAGAACCCCAGGGACTGGTCTTTTGCTGGTGCCCAGAGTCAGGACTAAACAGGGTGAAGCTGCGTTTCAGTTCTATGCAGCCAAACTCTGGAACAGTCTTCCTGATGACGTGAGACAGGCCTCTACTGTGACAATGTTGAAGTCCAGGCTGAAAACGGATCTGTTCAACTGTGCATAGAACAACTGAAAGGGTTCTATCTGCACTCTGACCTTTTACTTTGTTTTAATTGATTATTATTTATGTTTTATTGATTATGTTTTAATTGTAATTGTGTGTTTCTAACCTGTCTCTTTTCCATTTTTGTAAAGCACTGTGAATTGCCCTGTGTATGAATTGTGCTATACAAATAAATCTGCCTTGCCTTGCCATATCGCAATATATATCGCAGGCTTAAAAAAATCGCAGTGTCAGTTTTTTCCAGTATTGTGCAGCCTGAACTGATCCCCCCCCCCCCCCCCAAAAAAAAAAAAAAGCTTCAGCTACAGCTGCTGAAAGCGAACCTCTGCATGTTACAATAACAGCTGGGTCCGATCAAGTGAAAGTGAACATCAACATGAAAAAGTACATTTGCACACATTATTTATCAAGTGGGATCATTTTTTAGCTAAAGATCTCTATTTTATGGAATTGTTATCCTTTTTAAAATACCACGTGTAGAAAAAAAGTTACAACCGATTTTATTGATTGTATTTTTTACACCATGGCCGGATTTGATGCTAAAAACTATATCTAAAAAATTTGAAAATTTATTCAGTCTGTTGATTATATACCTGATTGTTAAGTTTCAAGTATTAGATTTTCATTATTTTGTGAATATTATTATTTATGAGTTTGAACATTTGTTGCTTAAAAGGCTCTGTCCACATGTTACCACAAAAATACCAATTTTAAAAATTCAAGTTACTAATAATTCAGATATTTGAGTGAAACTTTCAGAAAGTAATGATCTTTTGATACATTTTGGTTGATGCATACAATGGTAAAGAGTCGTCCACATGTTACTATGGCAACCTGTCCATGTGTAACCACATTCTCATGTCAATAAAACAGACACTTTTCAATATTTTACTCCAAAATTTATTTTCAGCATAGTTGAACATAATATCTAAAAGGTTTTGTCCTACTTGATATCAAATTCTGTCAAGAACCACATGTTTTGAATGTTTGCGTACAGCTAAAAAAACATTAATGTCCGTTTCAAGTCCACGTGTTACCAAACAGTAATTTGATATTTTACACCTAAACATTTTATCTCCCCAAATTTTGTTATACATAATGTTAAAGTGCTTATAATACCTACTCAAATATGCATAATACATGCATATAAGTTTGCTTACATGACAGAGACTGTTGAACATGAAATGTGTCCACGTGTTACCGCTTGATCGGACGCAGCAGTGATGTATTTCAAAATATGTGGCTGACATTTATTTATTTATGTGTTTATCTGATGAGGACAGTGCCTATTAATGAACACTCAGTACAAATAAAGACATTACTTAGTGAAAATATGCTAACCCTAACCCTAGTCCTCAACATTTAAAAACAGACTAAACATACAAACAAGACAATTCAGTGTATACAAGACATTACTATATAAAAGTGTACATCATACAATACATTATTAATACAATAAATACAATATAAAATTGCCAAGAGGAATAACTACTGAGATGAAAATGAAAGCTGAGCAGGCACCACAGGTGTTCACAGGTTTGATTAGATTTTAACCTTTTTTTTTTTTTTTTTTTTAGCTCTTTTTTAAATGTAGAAAAGGTGGAGATTTCACTTTTATCTGTTCTTCTTTTGTTTTGTCTTTGTTTTTGTCTGTTGGGGCCTCTTGCCAGGTCAACATTGTAAATGAGAAGCTGTTCTCAATTAATTTTACCTGGTAAAATAAAGTACTGACTGATAGTCGTTAGAGGACTATTCCACATTTTATTGCCTATAACAGAGCTGGTGTTTTGACCTGTTTTAGTTTTAGTTCATCTGAACGGCACCTCACAGACCCCCCAAGAGACAGATCATGTCCTCAAGCTATTGTCTCTTTGTCTAATAAATTCCTCCAGGGATGGGGGGGGGGGCAAGCCATGGAGGGACTTATAGACAAGACAGGTGAGTTTGAAAAACTTGAAGTTTCCAAAGCTTAGCAGACTATATTTGCCAAGAATTGCACAGTGATGGACCGAACAGGGTTTTTTAGCACACACACTGCTGCCTTTGACTAAAAGGCTTTTTACTTTTTCAATTTTATATTCTCCTTCGAAACTCTGCACTGCAACTCTTGTGTGTACTTTTATATTTTTGGGTTTTATGTGTTGTTTTCTTACTTGCTGTTTTTAATAACCTTTTACATGTTTCTTTTATAATGTTTTAAATGTGTTTCTTTGTCCCTTGTCATTGTATTTCAGTGTCCTGTGTGAAGCACCTTGAATTGCCTTGTTGCTGAAATGTGCTATACAAATAAACTTGTCTTTTTTATAAAGCTGTTGTACAGGTTTCAGTGCAGTTGTACCTGCAGTGACCGTACTGTGAAGAAGAACTAAATATGAGAAAAGATCAGGCAGTGTAGATATGACTTGGCAGCATCAGTTGAAATAAAGGACCTGATTTGTTTAAAATTTAGAGGTTTGCTTCATGGACACGTCCACAATCATTTATCCACGTAGATAAATGTGAGTGCGTGTAAGTAAATGTAAATGTGTTTGTTTGCATATATAATCTTTATTACTATTCATGTTATTGTTCTATAAAGTAGGATGACCATGAAAAGCACTGACCTTCACAAATCACTCCTCTGTTATGTTTTGCACTGCAATGTCTATGTTTGTATGACATTATTCATGTAACAAAGATTCACAAATTACTTTTTTTTTCCTTTCAGTGAGCAATATTGACACCCTTTTCTTTTCTTTTTCAAAAACAAACAAACAAACAAAAAAGGGAACGGTGTACTTTGTTCCAATGATGTCCTGTATAACATGTTATGACACTGTTCTGAATAAAAATTTGAATAAAATTTTTTTTTAAATTTGGAGGTTAAATTTTATAGTGTTAACAACTTTTTTGGTATGTGTTTTTCCCATTTTTAATTTACTAAGTATGCTGTTCAGGTTGTTTTTTTCTAAGTTATTACTCAGTTAGAGTAATAGTCATGCACATATCCTTATCCTGTTGTACACGGTTACCCATAAAGTTTTACTTCTTCTCATGAAATGATAGTGACAATGATTTATTCTTGATAGATAAAGTATAACTGAAACTTAGTATGTAATCACTGCAATCATTGCATGGGAATAAAAAGAGGAAAGTGTCTGAAAACAAAATTACTCCAAACTTATGGGCTACGGTGTATACATAATTCAAAGGCTGTAAAATCCTTTCCAAAGGACATTGTAAGAGCGTGTCCTGATCCCAATTTACCCCATGGCCCTCCCCCAATGTTTAGCAGAATGGAGTGCATCCCTAAACCTTTAATATAGTGCTTTAACAGAATTAATGTTAATCTCTGACACAACAAAACAAGGTTTCGATTTTCACCTGCAGCTGCTCACTGCAAGGTTCCGTCTATTAAGTGTGACTTGTTATGATGTCAGACACACTTTGCCACATGCCTTGGGTTCAAAGTAAACACAAGTAATTTCCTCCTTACCTGTGAAGCATCGGATTGATCGGGCACAGTGCTGTTGCCTATTAGCTCCACTTCTGGGACTCTATAAAACAAAAAGGACAAATCACAAGGGAAGGAGCCGAGTGTCGACAACAACAGTAAACAAAATTTAGAAGCTGAAAACGGATGGTACACAGTGGCAGATGGCGAAAGCGTCTGTGCTGTCTTTAGTAGACGGAACCGAAAATATCACAAAGAAGATGTCAGAGCTGCTCCTGCTTTGAATTACCCTGTGATAAGTGGCTGTGGTAAAGAGGAGGGTTGCCGTGGTGAGGACGGGGAGGTCTCTGTGGCGCCTGGGACGGTACATTTCTCTGCATAACTCTGAGGGAACCAGCCCCTGTTTCCACGGTAACTGCCACACAGCCAGCCAGGCTCGCCGACCGTCTGCTCATCCACCTGCATCATGGAAAATACACTTTGATCATCATCATCACACGTAAGAAAGTGAAAATAAATGTGGTATTTCCTAAAGGTGGTCATTTTAGACCAGCTGGGCTCCAGTATAATCACACACTAATAACACACAATACGAATATATAAAAACACACAGCAAGTCCAATGTCCCCATATGTGTAACTAAGTATGTAGGTAGGTAATTAAAATATGCACATACTGGTAATATACCGAAAATGTATATGTGTGTCTATTTAACTAATTTTAGCTTTTTAAATGTGAATATTTTGTGTTTTATTCACTCATTTATGACAGTAAACTGAATTTCACCGGAATGTACCCCAAATAAAACATTTGAAGATATCAAGGTAGGCTTTGGAAAACATGTTTCTTCAATTTTTTGATGTTTAATAGACCAAATAATCAATTAAATGAGAAAATAATAGAAAACTTAACAGATATTGAAATTGTTGTTAGCTGCAGGTCAAACCAAGAGTACAATCACTGCCATATCTCTGTCTTTTACATGCACTGCCAAAAAATAATCACCAAATGGATTAACTAAACAAAAGAGTCTTCTACTAGATAATTACTGTAGCGATAATATGCAACATCGTATTTAACTCCATCTGATGCAGTCAGTGGCAGAAGAAATATATTGTCACCATCCTAAAATTATTACCTGGGTCTTTTTTTCAGACACAAACACAAAAAAAATTATTTAGAAATTGAGTACTTCATAATTTAAGTAAAAAAAAGGCAATTACTTTAGGAAGTTGATGATATACTCAATGAAAAGATGCAACTCTGTTATAGAAGCATAAAATTAGTGGTTTGTGAACTTGGAAGGATAATGATAAAACATAATCTTCAAGGAAAAACTATGATCAGAAAAAACCATACATGATCGTGATCAAATATCTTAAATGTTTAATGAAATCAGATAGGGACTAAACAGCTGTGTAGCCTTAAGAAAACCATTTTTCAGCGAATGTAGTTGGAAGAAAGGCTACAGTGTGCTAAGAGTTCATTAATATTGGACAAAGGTCATGTGGTCTAATGAGTCCAGACTGACCCCGTTCCAGAGTGTTAAGTGAATTGTGGTGAGGTGATATGTAACGCAACTAGAGACACGAATAAGGGTTGTAACACTGGAAGAGCTTCATGAAATGAATGTGTGCTATAATGAAAGCTAAAGTATAAGAGTGTGGGACTTCTTTTGGTCAGGTTGTGTATCTTTGTTGGTTCCGTAAGGTATTTATATATAGTTTTATGTTGTAGAGAATACAGGACTACGAACAATGGATTCAAATAAACTCATCAGGTAACTGTAAACAAAGACAGACAGACAGACAGACAGACAGACAGACAGATAGACAGATAGATAGATAGATAGATAGATAGATAGATAGATAGATAGATAGATAGATAGATAGATAGATAGATAGATAGATAGATAGATAGATAGATAGATAGATAGATAGATAGATAGATAGATAGATAGATAGATAGATAATCTACTCCTGCTCTAACTCAGTTAAGCTGTAGTTGTTAAATGCAGTATATGAAGACTACAGGACTGTAGACATTGGACTTAAATCTTTGTGTTTACCACTAGTGTTATTATGTTATCATTGTTATTACCGCACTTTTAGGGGAAAAAACCCTATGTGAAGGTCTGCTATATTTCAAATATTTGAGTATAGTTTTAATTTATTACAATTTTGATTTTCTATACCTAATATTTGGAACCAATATTCACTTTTAAAGTCTTTGAAAAGGTTCGTGCGTTATTTATGCAATAAATTACATATACATACATACATATACATACATATATATATATATATATATATATATATATATATATATATATATATATATATATATATACATATATATGCACACATACATACATATATATATATATATATAATTTTTTTTTTTCTGGGTTTTTTGTTTGTGTTTTTGTGTGTGTTTTCTGGCCTTTTCTGTTGCTATTGTAGGTTAAAGTGAAAAAAGTAATAGGCAGTTGATATAAATGAAGTTGTGCTGAAAAATAAGATACCAAACATGGGTATAGTAAACATTTCTTTATATAGTATATAAAGGCAAAATCAAAAGTACTGAAAAACAGACAAAATAGACTCAGACCCCTAAGGGTTAATATTTGAATGTTTCTGCAACAGAAAGTACATTGTGCCAATTATTTGTTTTTTTTTGTTGTTGTTTTTTTTTTTTAAATACAGCTTGGTTAAATTATTTCAGTGTGTGTATTAGTACTTTTTGAACATTTTGAGCACAATTTCAATAATACCGCAATAATAATAACTGTGATAATTTTGTTTACAATAATCGTGATGAAATTTTCATATCATTACATCCCAGACAGACAGACAGACAGACAGACAGACAGACAGACAGACAGACAGATAGATAGATAGATAGATAGATAGATGACACCCACCTCTATGAGACAGTCTGCATCAATGCTCAGCTCGTCTGCGTTTCGAGCCACAAACGAGTACAGAGCTTTGTACGTGGTCAGTTTGGGCGACCGCTGAGGCGCCACCGACACCTGCTGCACTCTGTCTTGCTCCTCTTTTCTCCTTCTCGCCTCCTCCTCCTCCTCTTTCCGTTTCCTCTCCTCTTCCTCCTGCCTCTTTTGCTTCTCCTCCTCCTCTCTCCTCCTCCTCTCCTCTTCTTGTGCTTTCTCCTGGGCGGCACGAAGGCGAGCTTGCGCCTCCCTCTCCTCTTCCTCCCTCTGCCGGGCCCTCTGCTCCTCCACCAGCCTCCTCTGTCGGGCCTCCTCTTCCTCCTTTTCCCTCTTCTCCTGCTCCCTGCGCTCCTGCTCTCTTCTTTCTTGCTCTAGCTTGGCCTGTCTGTTGGAAGCAAATGGAAAATGTTAAAACCGTTAAAAAAATACAAGGATTAGAGGAAAGAATAAAGCTTTTAAAGTATGGTACTGTACTTCATGCAAATGTAGTACTATTTAGTATTTCTGTTTTAAATCAACTCTATACTTATATTTCACTACATTTTAGAGGCAAATACTACACTTTTTACTCCACTACATTTATCTGGCAGCTTTACTTACTCTTCAGATTATAGTTTGTCATTCCTTCCCTGTCCACCAAAAACCACATATCCCCAAATGTGTTAATATTAAGTTTAGATTTACTGATTTATTTCGAACATGCAATGAAATGTAGCCTATATGAGAACAAATAAAACTGAAAAAATAATACAAAAATCAACAATCAAGACAATATTAGAGAGAAAAACAGCACAATATTTTCATTTACATGCCTGATAAGGGGTGGGAAGACAGTTTATGCTGATTTGAGGACTTAAATCGCCCCTCAATTCTCACCTTAAATTAACCAAACAAATTGAAACCCATCTTGGATTCACTGGAGAATGCATTATGACAAAGCTGAAAGCACGCCTGTTTTTGTTGAGTGCAAGAAAAATAAACTTTTTTCAGAAATATGTGGATCTCACAGGACAGTGATGCTACAGCTATATATTGCATTGCTGTAGATTAAACTACATTACAGTTAAAGTAATTTAAATGTGATCAACCTTGTATCAGTTAAATGAAACATACACATTAATACATCAGTAATATTAATCGGCTAAAATTTACTTAGGGGGTCAAATGAGTGGCCATTTTTGTCAAAAAAAAAAGTTGTAAGAAATGCATAGAACTGTGTTGAAATAATGCTAATACATTTGTGCACAGACTACTGATATTATTTGACAGTGGAAGCTATATTTTCAGAAATATTGGATTTTGAATAGCATATGTATGTGAAAACTTTTGCTGGTGGACGGACGTGACATTACCCATGATGATCTGGTCAGTACCAGTACTTTATTAGGAATAAACTTATATACTTACTATTGCTAATTCTCCTCTTATTCATAAATGTTAGTATTGTGGATCTAACAGCTGACACAAAAACACAAAATGTGGCAGTGGACAGATGAGACATGGTTGTTACAGATCCCATCATACTGATGCTCGGCAGCCATGTCACCCTTTCTACAAATGATCCCTGTGCAAAAACTAGTATCCGAATTATTTATTGTATAGTTTATCATCATACTAAAAAGTAAATAACAATATAGAATTGTTATTTCTTTATAAAAATGCTTATTATTTGAAAACTATTGATTTAAAAAACGACGTGTGACATTCTTAATGTATGTATTGGCGTAACATAAGCAGGATGGATCAGCACCATACTCCATATTGCAACCTGTAAAAATAAAACATGTGATATGTAGTATATAATCTGGTAAGAAAAAGTGGGGAATCTAAAAGAATAGAATACTTGTTTTTCAGGTAAATTCAGTTCAAATATAACTTGGTCATTTGTGACATGAAAATATAGCATTAATTGTGATGAAATTGGACATTTTGACCTGAAAACATAGTTCATATGACCATCAACATGTTGCAACAGAACTGAAATCCTGTAAATTTGCATAACTTGCATTTACCAACACAAAGTTCCTTTGGGGATTCACTTATATTGATTTCTTATGCACAAAGACATAAAAAAGACCTCTAAGCAAATTTTAGCCGGAATACAAAAACATCATACCATCGCTGTCAGTCCATGTTTTGGTCTGTCTTCATGTCGGCTGACAGTTATAGAAATATTTAACCAATGAAAAGTGTTGAAAACCGCTTCCATTCTTCGATTCATTTATTTAGAATATACATCGTTTTTCCAGTTTCCTGAAAAATAACTGTTTTGGATATAAGAGGTTTCCACTCGACAGCGACGATATATAAAAATAAACACTGACAGGGACCCTTGGATAGTTTTTACATGTTAACTCCATTTTACAGATAAAACTTATCTTTACTTAAGCAGGATTTTGATGCAGAACTTTTACTTGCAGTGGTGGATTTTCACAGTGCAGTAAATACACCGTGTGAAGGATTTGAATACTTCTACAAATATGAAGACCGTGCATCCTAAGAAAGCAAATTCACCTGATGCATCGTGGTGAATCCTCTGCTTTGTACTCCAATCACATCCATACATACAGTTAATCCCTTCACACTCACCGTGCCGCCTCTTCTTCCTCCCTCCTCCTCCTTTCCCTCTCCTCCTCCCTGCGTTTCTGTAGCTCCCTCAGTTTGTCGTCTTTGACTCTGTACAGGTCGTCCAGGACAGTCTGCTGCTTTACTTGCTTCTCCCTCAGCTCCTAATGCAGTAATTATGCAAAAAAAAACAAAAAACAAAAACAACAGATATGTCAACTACCTGGACAAAGAATGAATAGGGTAAAAAAAAAAAAAATCAGTTCTAACTATTAAAAATTCTTGTATTGGATGCAATAACACAAATCCAAACATGCAAAATGGGAATAAAAAAGCAAAGGCAGAAACTGGCAGCTATTAAAATGAAAAAGTGCAGAACTGTATTTATGTATTAGCTGAGTTTGATGTTTCGTTCTTACACAGAAATTGTGCAGGTTAAGCAATCTATGTGTGTGTGTGTTTTACCCTCAGGGTGCATCCTGTTTACACAGAAAACAGACTAGAACAAATCCCACAGAGAGACACAACAAAAAAACAGAGGACGTGGTATCAAAGTGCAGCTCTGTTTAATAAGGAGACCAAAAGGCGAGCATGGGCAAGCAGATCGAACCGACACAGGATGAAAAAAAACGATGCTTGAAGCTGTAACTTCAAGGATGAAGGAGCAAACAACATTAAGAGAAATTAATAGGGAGTGGTGGGGTGTAAAAGAGTACGCAGCGGGAGGTAAAAGGACGGAGAGAGCGGAAGAAGGATAACCTTGATGAGAAGGAAGAGCTGACTGAGGCAGGCTAGCAGAGACAGAAGGCCCCGCAGGACACAGTCATCCATATCCCCGAGCTATTAGAGACACACAGCCGATGATGGAGGGAGGAGGAGGAAGATGCGACGGACAGACGGTGAAGAAAACATGAATGAGATGAGGGTAGGAGAACAGAGCACAACAAAAGAGAGCAGCGAGACAAAAGGGAAAGCAAGAAACACCGTTCGAGACACAAGAAATAAAAGGACAAACACGTAAAAAAGAGACAAAATCCAGGTCGAAGGAAGCGGAGAAGAAAGAGAAGGGAAAAAAAGAGGGGTTAAAAGCAGAATAAGAGAACGCAGCAGAGGAGTAAAGAGCAGGATTTCCAGTGGTGCAACCATTAGCATGAGATTAAAAAGAGATTGTGAGAGGGCATGACATCATTCTTCACAGGTATTGAATTTGCAGGCGTTCTGCCAGGGAATGTGTGCATCCCAGCCTTTATGTGTGCAATAATGGTTCGGTAACAAGGTTTACTTTGCCTGAAGGCTGAAACTTTAGAGCGACTGTGACCAGTTCAACAAGGTTTACTGGTATTATTTTAAGTGTGAATCTGCCGTTTCTGTTCTAATCCAATGGGGGGAAAGGACAATAAAACAACAGCAGCTGTCAGTGTAATATTCCACACAGACTTTTTATTTTTTCAACTAAAATCTCACTGAAATATTACGGCAGCAAATGTTACCAAAAGAAATTAAGGGTGATAAAGCCAATTTGAGTTCTTTCTTCTTCAGTACACCTATTACAGAGTTACCAGCATGTACAGCACGCACCAGTGACTGGGTTGAATTGTTTTGTACACAATTTGTACACAGACAGAAATGGGTTCACTTTCATCTGTTAGGTGTACAATAGGAAAGACTTCTGTTTCTACATAATTACCTTGTGTGTTTATCACTCTATACCAGGGGTTTCAAACATGCGGCCCCCCCAAAGGTTCCAATTAGGCCCATGGGATGAATTTGCAAAGTGCAAAAATTCCACAGTCATGGCTGTGGAACTCATTTTAGTTCAGGTTCCACATACAGACCAATATGATCTCAAGTAAAATAATAATATAATAACCTACAAAAAATAACAACTCCATATTTTCTATTCTATTTTTTACATTATGTCTATAAATAATGACAACTTCAAATTTTTGTCTTTATTTTAGAGCAAAAAATAACATTAAATTATGAAAATATTTATATTTACAAACTATCCTGTAACAATAAAATGTCAATAACCTGAAACAAATAGGAACAACCGGAAACGTCTAAAGAAAATTAAGCACAATTTTAACAATTTTCTGTGTGTAGTGTCTTTGTAGATCTGATCCATAATGTACATGCATAAGTGATAAGTTGAGGCATAATATTGTTAAAATCGCCCTTATTTTTCTAAAGAAATTTCAGTTTTTTCAGGTTATTCACATCTTTTATGTTTGGATAGTTTATAAAAGTAAGCATTTTCATAATTTAATGTTTTTTTGTTTGTTTTTTTGCTTTAAAACTAAGACAAAAATTTAGAGTTGTCATTATTTATAGGTTGTTATGCTATTATTTTACTGGTCTGGCCCACTTGAGATCAAATCGGGCTGAATGTGGCCCCTGAAAGAAAATGAGTTTGAGACCCCTGCTCTATACTCACATGAACAGATGTGAGTGGTATTATGCTGTTTGTTCAGTAGCATCAAATATCATTTTGTATTATTTCTTACAGTGTGTTCCTTTGCATGGTGCTTGTTTTATGCATTTTATAATAATGATTTTAAGTATGTAACACTTTGCTTCACCCATAAAGACCCAAACAGCCACCGGCAACTGAGAGCATCTACTGTTGGTCCACTAATCCTATCAGTCTGTGTAAATAATTGGTGTAAAATACAATTTGTCATCTTTTCATGGTCATCAGATATGACCCATTTGGACGTTCATCCATCACATAGTCATCTTCTACAACAACACTGACTCACCTGCAAAACCTATGGAGTTTGATAAATGAAAGTGGATGGAGACACTTTGTTTATGTTCAGTTAATGATATATTTAACTAAAAAAGTAACTTTTTCTTCAGTTTTCTCTGTTTTTGATATAATAACCCTCAATTGTAATCTCAGCATTATGATTTAAGTATATGATCAGTGAATTATATATAGGACAATAGCTGATTTTCATTGAAAAAATGCAAAATATGGTTAAATACAGAGAAACATTGGGTTTATGTCGGTGGTTCCCTACCTTTTTTGGTTCGTGACCCTGTATTAACGTCACAAATTTCTGGCCACTCCAGACATTCAAAACGGAGACATTTTTTTGTTAAAATTTATTTGTTTTTGATCATGTTATAGTTTGCTATACTATGTTGCAAATAAATGTTAATTTTAGTCGACATTTAGTCTATATAATGTATATTATTATGGACAGCGGCAGAAAAGCCAGGTGTAGATTACTGCACAAAGTGTGAATTTTATTTTCCTTGGTCAGGATATGTACAGTCAGTCCAGCTTGGATTTACAAGACTGACAATTAATACTGAACAAACAAGAACTCAAACTATGAATTATGAAAGAGCTGCAGCATCTGAAACTGACCACAATGAACATTTGACAGACAAACAGTACCACAGTGCTTCAGTTTCAGACTCACAGTTTATCATGTCTTTTATTGGGATTGTCTATGTCAACTCACCATATATTTTTTATTAGAATGTTTTTATTTTTATCAGTTACTAGAAATTTCAGGCGACCTCATTTGAATTCCAGGTGACCCCATGTGGGGTCCCGACCCCAAGGTTGAAAAACACTGGTTTATGTTCAGTTAATGATATATATTTTACTGAAAAAGTCACTTTTTCTTCAGTTTTCTCTGTTTTTGATAAAATAACCTTTGAATTTACGCTGAGCTTTTATGAACACCTACATGATCAGTTAAGTAAATACAGGAAAGTACATGAGTTTCACAGAAAAAAATGCAAAACACAAAGGATAATATCAGAATAGATGGTGAAAAATCACTTGAGAAACTTTAAATAGAGAGAAAATTCATTTGGGAACTGGTATAAAAGTAGCACTTTAGCATTTATGGGTTAAAAAAAGTATTAATTCTTCTCAATCATCACCTCTGACCTCTGTCAGTGTGTGGTTGTGTATTTGCCCACAGAGACCTTGTGCTGTGCCTGTATTTTCTGTTTTCCTCTTGTTTTGCTGTGATCTGGATGACCTCCATGCAATGAGCTTGTACTTTCAGCCAATTAAAGCAGTGTACCCTGTGTATACGGATAAACAATATAAGAATAAAGAGACAACACCTCTTCTTCCTATACAGTTCAGTTTCAGCCGATTTCCTCAAACAGACAAACTCAGCACATATGAGGGACCTCAGTCTTCAGCTATATTTTACCTCTAGAGCATTTCCGTACAATTTTGCAAAAGTGTAGGTATGTAAATCTTTGTTTTTATAATGTACCAGCTGGGACAGACTGAGGAAATAGTCATTTATTTCTCTATTTTACAGCTTTTTTCTTGGTGCTCACACTTCAAATCCAGTCTGTTGCTCATTTGACCACCGTTCTCTCTTCCTCGTTCACTGAGTGGAAAGAAAGAGCTAGGAAACGTTACATATTTTCCCTTCAAATATTTGATGATTTAATATCTAAGGTTGAAAATGAGCTGTAATGGTCATTAATGTGCGTTATCACTGAAAATATTCCCCAGAAATTGGTTATTATATAATTGGCAAGACTTCCATAGATATTAACTTGACCTTTTTTATTCTTTTTCTGAAACAGAGTGATGTTTATTGCCATGTAAGTAAACAAGGTTCACATTACAAGGACTTTGTTTCAGTGGTTTGGTGCAAACAGTATATATGAAAATATTTCTGTTAGAGGGGTACATCTTTGGAATAATCTGGATCAAAACTTTAAAATGTCTTCTTCAATTTGTGCATTTAAAAGGATGTATAAATCCAGGATAATAACAAAATCAGGAACATTATCTGAATAAGTGAATATCTAGTTATAATATAGAAGAATGCATAAAATAAGACAGACTACCATGATTTGGAGATATTATCACATTTATTATTAATAATTGTATTTGTAGTAAATAATTAAAGTGCACATAAATATGATAGTTTATATCAAAAAAGGTTGATTATGCAAATCTGATTGTGTGTAAGGTGACTAAAAAGTGTATGGTGAATGGTTTACATGTTTTGTGTTGTAAAAATGTAAAAAAAAAAAAAAAAAATGTATTGTCTTTTTTTTTGTTTAGGTTTTTGCATATTGTTTTTTCATTTCTGGTGACTTGTTGTTTCTGGTTGTTGTGATTTTGTAAGTATAAAAATGATATTAAAAAATGGAAAAAAAGTGTGTTAAAAAAGCAAAGGGAGCTGAATCAGTTGAATTATTAGTTTGTAAAACAGGGGTGGGAGTCTATAAGTTATACTTCTTCCTACTCTTTTCCAAAAATTTGTTTGTCTATGTTGGATTGTTCTTTGTTATCTGATGATTTTATCTGCTCGAAATAAAACTAAACACCTACAATTTACTTAGGGGGTCAAATGAGTGGCCATTTTTGTCAAAAAAAAAAGTTGTAAGAAATGCATAGAACTGTGTTGAAATAATGCTAATACATTTGTACACAGACTACTGATATTATTTGACAGTGGAAGCTATATTTTCAGAAATATTGGATTTTGAATAGCACGTGTATGTGAAAACTTTTGCTGGTGGACGGACGTGACATTACCCATGATGATCTGGTCAGTACCAGTACTTTATTAGGAATAAACTTATATACTTACTATTGCTAATTCTCCTCTTATTCATAAATGTTAGTATTGTGGATCTAAAACAATAACAGCTGACACAAAAACACAAAATGTGGCAGTGGACGGATGTGACATGGTTGTTACAGATCCCATCATACTGATGCTCGGCAGCCATGTCACCGTTTACACTAATGATCCCTGTGCAAAAACTAGGATCAGAATTATTTATTGTATAGTTTATCATCATACTAAAGAGTAAATAACAATACAGAATTGCTATTTCTTCATAAAAATGCTTATTATTAGAAAACTGTTGTGATATTCTTAATGTACGTATTGGCATAAGATAAGCAGGATGGATCAGCACCATACTCCATATTGCAACCTGTAAAAATAAAACATGTGATATGTAGTATATAATCTTGTGAGGAAAATTGGGGAATCTAAAAGAATAGAATATTTGTTTTTCAGGTAAATTCAGTTCAAATATAACTTGGCCATTTGTGACATGAAAATATAGCATTAATTGTGATGAAATTGGACATTTTTGAGCTGAAAACATAGTTCATATGACCATCAACATGTTGCAACAGAACTGAAATCCAGTAAATTTGCATAACTTGCATTTACCAACACAAAGTTCCTTTGGGGATTCACTTATATTGATTTCTTACGCACAAAGACATAAATAAGACCTCTAAGCAAATTTTATCCGGAAACTATGAAATAAAATAAAAGAAACAAGTAAGATATAATTATAGAGGACTTTCAAATTTTTCTAAATATACAATGTGGACTCAACCAATGGGTTTGAGTGAGGTATAATGTACCTGTTAGGGTTCTGTGCTAATGTATTTCTGAATACAGGGTGGGGAAGCAAAATTTACAATATTTTGAGGCAGGGATTAAAACACAGTGTATGACCAATTAGTTTATTGAAAGTCATGAGAATTTATTTGCCACAAGAAAATTTACATAATAGAAAATGTTTTTATTCTATGTGTCCTCCTTCTTTCTCAATAACTGCCTTCACACGCTTCCTGAAACTTGCGCAAGTGTTCCTCAAATATTCGGGTGACAACTTCTCCCATTCTTCTTTAATAGTATCTTCCAGACTTTCTCGTAATAGTTTTGCTCATAGTCATTCTCTTCTTTCCATTATAAACAGTCTTTATAGACACTCCAACTATTTTTGAAATCTCCTTTGGTGTGACGAGTGCATTCAGCAAATCACACACTCTTTGACGTTTGCTTTCCTGATTACTCATATGGGCAAAAGTTTGTGAAAAGGTATGGATAATAGTGTTAGGTATGATTATGACATCAATATATGTTTGGTTTCAAAACAATTGACGTAGTGCCTGCTGAGAAAAAACAACTAAATGTTCATTGTAAATTTTGCTTCCCTACCCTGTATATACCATAAAATGTGCGATTCTTTGACATTTTCCAACACTTCCAGTCTGCTATCGAGTCAGACCTTTATCCTGAAACACTCTTTGGAGCTCACTGACCTTAAGCTCCTTGTTATACTGCTCCATCTCTGCCAGCTTGTCAGTGGTTTCCCTCTCCAGAGCATCGAGCTGGTCCTTAAGTCTCCTGCAGTTCACACCCTTCTCTGTCACACTCCCAGTGAGAGAGGTCAAAGCCCCCGCTACAAAGCCAAGGTCGGAGGTCAGAATCAATCCAGATAAGTCATTTATACACTGACTGATATTTATCTGTGTGTCTGTTGGACTGCCAGCTATCGTTTTGTTACCCACATGAGACTTTGTTGAGGCTGATGTTCCGCAGCTTCTCCGTCAGCCTCTGTTGTTCTGGGACCAGCTGTGATAGTTTCCTCTGCCAGTCCTACGGTGAACAAAGAGGCACATGCACACAAAGACAGAATCAAAACATCCATGAGGATAATCCGAATGCCGACTGTGTCACAGACTAGAACAAAGACGTGTCGTTCAACCTCAAACTGTAGCTGCAGATTGTTGATTTCGGCGATACGAGTATCCCTCTTCTGATTGATGAGGTCCACTTCAGCTTTCTGAATCCGCCTCTTGCTCTGGGCATCGCGGAGACGATCCGAAATCTGCTTGTGCTTGTTGCCCTGTGAGACCGGATGATATTAGTGCTCACTGTGTTTTTCATAAATACTACAGTATAACATCAATAGGAACGAGTCAATAGGATGAGTGATATTCAGCAGAGGTACTGGTCTGATATTGATAAGAAATGACTGGAGATTTATAGTGACTATAAATAGTATTGACCCCGGTGGATGTTTTCTCCTTTCATTACTCGAGAGCTTGAGCAGTTTTGCAAAGAATGGAATAAAATCACAGCGTCCAGAACTACAGTCTGAATGAGACCTATTACACAGTGCAGGGATTGCTTCAAAAGATGCATCTACTAGTAAATCCAATTAGATGAGACTGAATATTAATGCAGTTATTTTTAAAATGTTTCATCTATATTTTCAATTATTTGATATTATTTTGGGTAATGTGGTGGACTGATGGTGGATTAAGCATTTCAGAAAATGGATGGATGATGTTATTTTGTAGAAATTTGATTTGACTTTGACATTATAGAGTATTTTTTTGTCAGTTCTTGTGGAAAAAAGCCAATTAAATTATCCATAACTCCATTTATAGATGCGAAAATGGGGGCAACATGCAAGGGAGTGAATACTTTTTATAGGCACTACAATTACAATTAAAAACCAATAAAATGTGTTTTTTTTTTTTTTATTAGACCTTTATTTAACCAGATGGAGCTTCCACTTACATTGAGATCGCTTTTACAAGGACAATGGTGGCATTTTTTACTCCATCTTATCATTCAATTTTTTTAATTAATTTTTTTTTTATATTATATTTAAGTTTATATATTTTTATATTTTACTTTATTTTTATATTATATGTTTTTTTACATTTAAATTTACATTTTATTTATTTTTATTTTATATATTTTAACATATTTATTTTCTTTTTATTTATTTATTTTACATTTTATTTATTTTCATTTTTTGTATCTTTTGTACTATTTTTATTGCATAGAAAATGTACCATAAAAGCCGTACATGTCTGTAGCTCATGGGTGTATATGTCTTTGACAGACTTCAATGGACCAGCAGAATGCACATATCAGTGGTGTGAAGGGGTTTTTTTGGTCTCACTGAGCCAAGAAACAAAAAAACAGGCAAACAAACAAAAAAAAGCACAGCAGAATGCAGTATACAGTATATGTCTGCGTTCTGAGGGTGGCACACAACACCAAAAGCTTCAACACAAACCGTCACAAAGAAGAACATGATGAATTTATACAGACAGCAGGAGCCAAGAAGAAAGATGAGCCACAACAACAGACTTTGCTAGAAGCCTTTAAAAAGTGCAAGCAACTTCCCCCAGACACAAACAAAACAAAGTTGATACATCCGAAACTTGTCAACTTTGTTGTGCTGAAAGACAAACCACTTCTCTGTGGTAGAACATGTGTGGTTAAGCAATTCTATATATGTCAAACCAGAAGTTTATATAACAAATCTAGTATAAATCCAGTACAAATGTAATGTCAGAGCCATTTTGGGGGGATATTCTTATATTTAGGACTTTTTTTTTGTTAGTATTAATCGTAATTGGAATCATAATTACATTCATTTAAGTGGGAATAACTGTGTATTAGTTTCATTTTCAGGTTTAGATTTTCATGTTACATTAGATAAAATATTCATTTATTTTTACTCAGGTTTAACATTTTGTACAAAGTGGTACTTTTATGTTTTGCTTCTGTTGTGTGTTCATGTTTGATGCAGCTGGCTGGAAAAAAAATGCTGCTATAAGGCATCTTTCCATTTATTTTTATCCTCCTTTCTCTACTTAACAGCACAATTTCTACGTGTATATGTGTCTGGGTTGTTTTTTTTAACAGTACAATTGCTTGGTCGGGCTATTTTCTTTCCATTTAAGTGGGAAAAACTGTATTAGTTTCATTTTCAAGTTTAGATTTTCATGTTACATTAGATAAAATATTCCTTTACTTTTACTCAGATTTAACATTTTGCACAAAGTGGCACTTTTATGTTTTGCTTCTGTTGTGTGTTCATGTTTGATGCAGCTGGCTGGAAAAAAATGCTGCTATAAGGCATCTTTCCATTTATTTTTATCCTCCTTTCTCTACTTAACAGCACAATTTCTACATGTGTATGCGTCTGGGTTGGTTTTTTTAACAGTACAATTGCTTGGTCGGGCTATTTTCCTTATGCATTAGATCAGCGAGTACTGGTTCTGACAGAAACACCACAAAGTGCTAAATGGAATGATAGCTGTCCTTGATCAGATCTGTTCACATGTCAGTGGAGTCGGTGTTACCACAGCCTCCAGCTCCAACTCCAGACTCTTCTTTTTGGCCCTGAGTCGAGTGATTTCTTCCTGTTCTCCCTCTCTCCTCCTGCCCAGCTCCTCTCTCTTCCCACGCTCCCACTCCTCCCTCCGTTGGCGTTCCAACTCTTGCTTCGCTGCCTAAAAGAACAAGTCCAGTCACCAAACACCAAACACAGTCATTTAGACCACAGGTGTCAAACATGCAGCCCGGGGACCAAATCTGGCCCGCCAAAGGGTCCACTCCGGCCCACGGGATGAATTTGTGAAATACAAAAATTACACTGAAGATATTAACATTCTATGGTGTCAAAATCATTTTAATTCAGGTTCCACATACAGTCCGACAACAGTTACAGTTATACAGTTAGATTTCAAGTGGGTCAGACCAGTAAAATATTATCATAATAGCCTATAAATAATGACAACCCCAAATTTTCTCTGTTTTTTTGGTGTAAAAAAGTTAAATTATATGAAAATGTTTACATTACCAAACTACTTTTACAAAAAATGTGAATAACCTGAACAAATGGAAATGTCGTAAGAAAAGTAAATGCAATTTTACCAATTTTCTGCCTGGTACTAAATGTTTTATGCGATTGTAATGCACATGTGTAAATGATAAACTGATAAACTGAAGCAGAATATTGTTAAAATTGCACTTGTTTTTCTTAAGACAGTTCAAGTTGTTCATGTTATTTAGATTTTTAAGGAAACTTTGTAGATGTACACTACCAGGCAAAAGTTTGGACTCACCTTCTTATTTAAATGACATGAGATGGACCACAGATGGCCAACAAGAGCTCAGTGTCATTTGGAACTCCTTCCAGACTTTTGGAAAACATTTCAGGTGATTACCTCATGAAGCTCATCAAGAGAATGCCAAGAATGCACAAAGCAGTAATAAAAGCAAAATGTGGCTGTTTTGAAGAATCTAAAATATAAAACATGCTTTGAGTTTTGTCACACCTTTTTAAACTATATAATTCCATATGTGTTCATTCATAGTTTTGATGCCTTCAGTGAGAATCTACAATGAAAATAGTCATAAAAATAAAGAAAAACCAGATGAGTCCAAACTTTTGCCTGGTAGTGTAAACCTGATCATAAAATAATTTTACTGTTTTTACTGTTATTATTTTACTGGTCCGGCCCACTGGAGATTAAATTGGACTGAATGTGGCCCCTGAACTAAAATGAGTTTGACAGCCCTGATTTAGACGTTACGCATCTTACAGAGGAGGTTTCGTCTCCTTCTTACCTCCTTCCTCTCTAGCTCCCTCAGCCTCTCCTCCTCCCTCTGCCTCTCCATCTCTCTCTGCCTCTCTAGTCGCCTCTCCTCCTCCATTCTCCTCCTGTTTTCCTGCTCCCTGGCCTCCCTCTCCCTACGTTCATGAGCCTCCCTCTCCTCCCTTTCTCTCCTCTCCCTCTCCTTCCTCTGTTCTTCCTCCAGCGCCAGCCGTCGTTTCTCCAGCTCAGCACTGCCTCGCGCAAAGTTTTCCTTCAGTTTGTCCTCAAAGGATACTAAGAAAAGAAACAACAGAGAGGTATGATGCAAAGGAAGAAGGGAATCTTACAACATAACAAAATATGGAGTGTGCAAAACATAACATACCAGAACTCTTGGTCTTTTGTGGAGGCTCTATCTCAGTTGTGTCTATTAAACAGGGTGTTATGTAAGGTCCGGTTCCATTAACAAGCTCAGTGGACTTGATTCCTCCTCTGAAACACAGAAAAGAACAGTGTCTTTGGCTGTTGTTCATTTATAAATACAACTAGGATGTCATTCTGTGTATGTGGTACCTGAGTGAAGGGGGTATCAGGTCTTGAGGCAGTGTGAGAGGTAGAGGGCGGCCTGTTTTAGCCATGTCCACCAAGTGCATGGCTAGAATGAACTCATCAGCTCTCAGTTGACCATCTTTATCCACATCGGCCAAAGTCCTGTATATGAAGAATAATGTAAGTCACAAAGCAAACTGTTTAGTCTAGTCCACAGGCGTCAAACATGTGGCCCGGGGGCCAAATCCGGCCCGCCAAAGGGTTCAATCCGGCCCCTGGGATGAATTTGTGAAATGCAAAAAAATTACACTGAAGACATAAACAATCAAGGATGTTAAAATCATTTTAGGTCATTTCAGTCTAAAGTGGATCAGACCAGAAAAATACTATCATAATAACCTATAAATAATGAAAACTGCAAATTTGTCTCTTTGTTTTAGTGTAAAAACAGTAAAATTACACAAAAATATTTACATTTAGGGACTATCCTTTTACAAAAAATGTGAATATCTGAAATGTCTTAAGAGAAGTATGTGGAATTTTAATAATATTCTCCCTGTTATTTAATGTTTTGTGTATTTGTAGATCCTCTGTGATCTGCAAGTTGGGATTCACATGTGTAAATGATAAACTAATGTGTAATATTGTTAAAACTGCACTTATTTTACTAAAGAATTTTCAGGCTGTTCATACTTGTTCATGTTATGTTCAAGTACAATTCGTAGATGTAAACATTTTCATTACGTAATTTTACTTTTTTCCCCAAAAGTTCTTATCCTATTACACTGGTCTACAAGAAAAATGCTTCCAGAATAAAAGTAATGAAATTTTACCACATGAGAGTCACTGATAAAGAAAAATCAAGTCAAAAATGCTGGTTGGCTCAACTTTCCAAGATACAGCCTTGGGTCCAAATGTGAAATTCAAGAATTAACGAGAGAATGGGTTTGACTCAAAAGGAATATTTGTCTCAGAGCTACAAGATCTACTTCCAAACACTGTCTGCACATCAGAATACATTCACTTTACAGGTTCTATTTAGTGGAAGATTTATAAAACTATTATATAAATGTACATAAACCAATATATATGTGTAATAACACTTAATCATATACCTTGAAAACATCAGCAAACCGGCACTTTTGTCATTTATTTTCCAATTAATCTTATTAAAATACGTATCATTTAGCACATTTAATCTCTGAAGCAAATCATTTCTAAAAAAATTGTAGACCAGTGTTATTTATATTATTTTACTGGTCCGGCCCACTTTATGTCATATTCGACTGTATGTGGCCCCTGAACTAAAATGAGTTTGACACCCCTGGTCTAGTCCTTTATAGCTGCTACATTTCTATCCAAAGAACCTGAACCTAACTAACCAGAACTCAATCATGTTTGAGTTTTGAAGGGGTGGTATGTAAGGCCTCAATTGAAAAAAAACATGTTTAACCCATAAAGACCCAAATATTCACCAATAACCAAAATTATCTACTGAGCTAAAATGTTTAGCAACTTTAGATCCACTTATCTTATCAATCCATGTAAATAATTGGTGTAAAATGCAGTTTGTCATCTTTTCATGGTCATCAGATGTGACTCATTTGGACACTTAGAGGCTCTGTAGTTACCGTGGAAACACCATCATCAACAACTTTGATTCACCAGTAAAACCCATGGAGTTGGATCAATGACAGTGGATGGAGACACTTGGTTTATGTTCAGTTAATGATATATTTAACTAAAAGACCAACTTTTTCTTCAGTTTTCTCTATTTTCGATATAATAACCTCCGAATGTAATCTCAGCATGATGATTTAAGTACATGATCAGTGAATTAAATATAGGAAAATGCCCGATTTTCATTGAAAAAATGCTAAATATGGAGAATAATATTATGATAAATGGTGATACATCAGGTTAAATATAGAGAAAAATGTATATGCGAACTGCCATAAAAGTAGCACTGGGTCTTTATGGGTTAAACATTTTTTTATATATGTGATTTAAGGCCACATAATAGGGAAACTTGCCAATAGACAGCAATATGAAGAAAAAAAAAAATCAGAATAAAACAATGTTGATTGCACTCATCCATCCATGCTCATCCATATGCATCACAACCACAGCTGTTACATCATGTGTCATGTCACCTGAATAATACCAATATCACAAGAAGAAACTGTGTCAGAAATTTGTTAAAATTAAAGGAATATTTTTGGATCATTTCAGTGGGCACAGCTGTTCCTTGTACATTTTCATTGCTTTGTGGGCTGTCTTATATTACAAATGTGTTATAAAAACCCACATTTTTGAAAAGTAATGAAGACAAAAGAGCCCCAGCACCCCCGGTGTCTGATGCTGAAGTCTAATCCAAGTCTCTTTAACCCTTTGATGCATGAATTTTTTGTCAATTATTAGTTACCTTAGTCAAGATTTTTTTCCTGAGTGTTTTTATTCCTCTTTAGGCATTAAAAAAAAAACAATAAGATTGATTTTTTTTTTTTTAATGTACCTATTTTCATGGAGTTACAAAAATGTTCATTCATTTGGACACCATGTGTTTAATTTTTGAAGCAAAGAAACATGTATTTAAAATGCAACATCATAAAGTGATATACTGTGTGAAAACTATGAAACAAAAGTATTTTTTATGCAGCTAATCTGATGTTTTCTCACCTTTTATCATACTCTAATACTAGTTCTTACTCACTTCATGGAGATAATATTACAAAAAAAATTTTTGTTTAAGAAAACCTGATTACAGTCTAATAACAATTAGCAACTGATTTACACTCAATCATGTTACTGCAGATCAGGTTTATCAAGAAGTTATAGTAACGGTATGAATTGCAGTGTATGGGATGGTGCATAAGCGTCCACTGTGTTGGCTGATATGCAACTAAAACAATAAAACTCATGAATATACAAGAGAACAGCTGGAGAACAGTTGTCCACTGGAGTGACCAGTATGCATGAAAGGGTTAAACTATTGGGTCTGAAGACAGTTTAAACACTTAATTTGGGCATGATTATAGAACTGCGCAAAAAGGCCTGGACTTCATCTTCATTCTATCTGTCACACACTTTCTTCTGTAATTGTTTGGTAATATTATGAAGCACGAAGAAAAACTCTCCAAGTCTGACACCCCCAAAGTTCCTGAACTATCAGAAAGGACCATGCCCAGAGCCTGGACCAAATAAAGTCTGTCCAACTAAATTTAGACCCTGGAAATGCAATGTGTGTTGTTCCACAGATTCCTAACTCCTGGGAAAAGTTCCTGCTGTAAAGAAAAAAAAAAAAAAAAAAAAGCAGCTGTATTCTCAAACCCAGGTTCACTGTACATGACCATAATCTGTAAAAGGCAAAAATCTGATCTTTAATAGTAATTTTCAGGATACAACACATGACGAAAGCATCCAAATACAGATATAACTTCACTTCAGTGATAGTCAGTGATTAGTAGATGCTAGCATACATGATCATACAATCACACACACCTTATACTCACCAGATGGTAGCTAGCTGAGTCTGGGTCAGGTTGGATGCCATCAGTGCATTTCTAACCTGAGGTCCTGGAAATAAATAAACATTACATAAACATTACACTTAACATTTGCTAAACCCACTTTTATTAGTCTTTGGTACATTTATTTGTGTATTTGGGGCAGGGGCGCCGCTACCAACTGTGGGCCCCGTGAAAAGTAAACGTTCTGGACCCTTTCGTAAAATTCAATATCTGGTCGATGTGTCAAAGCGAGGGGGGGAGGTATGTATGTATGTGGGGGTGTGGTCCATACATAATGTCACTTACTGTAGCGTGAAAATGGAACTGAAACTTTACATTCTTTCAACATTCGACTCCCAGCTTGTATTTGTCTCTTATACAGCGGATCTTATATCAAATTTTCACAACTTCTAGCCTGTATCCACTGGACCCCCTCCACTGCTCTATGGGCCCCCCACAAACACTGGGCCCCATGAATTCGTCATGTTTACCCCCCCTTATCGGTACCCCAGATTTGGGGACCCTAACAGTTCAAAAAGTTTGAATTTGAACTCTCCAGGTGCTGCAAAGCTATCTTTATATTCATTCCGGCAAAAATCAGGTGGATTTCTACAACCCATTTCAATTCCTGCTTAATTTGTTACATTTTATAACTACTTACATCACAACATTTGCACATATAAGGTTAAGATGTCTGATGAACTTTTTTCTGAGTACACCATAATTGTTTATCAGCAGCAACAGTTGTAATAAAAACTGAAAATATGTCCAAACTTCAAGCCAATTACCTAAAATGTTCAGTTGTTGGTTGTCCAGGGTTATTCAAAAAGAATGAACCGATTTCATTAAACAATATTTTAATAAGGAAAAGCAATAGAAAACTCCAGCCAAGTCACAAGTATTCTACTCACAATAAACTTTTATTTCCTGTTTTACAAGTGCTCAGTGTGGCCACCACCTGCAGCACGGGCAACATCAATGCGATAAGAGAATTCCCCTTAAACACGTATCAGTATATCACGATCCACTGAGTTGATCGCTGTTGTTATTCGATGTTTAAGGTCATCGAGGTTAGTGGGTAGCGGTGGAACATGAACAAGATCTTTTACGTATCCCCACAAGAAAAAAAAAAAAAAAAAAAAAACACACATGGTGAGGTCTGGGGATCTCGCAGGCCAAGCACAAAGAGCAAGGTCTTGGGCCCCCTTCCAACCAGTCCATCGCTGGGGTACTTTTTCATTTAAAAAAGCTCAAACTTAGAAAACTCCTCTTTCAAAGAGTCACATGACGATGGTTGAGAACTGAAGCAATGCGTTATGAAATCGGTTCATTCTTTTTGAATAACCCTGTATTAACAAACGCAAGTGGCTGAATGGGACAGAAAGCACGGTCAACAACCTGGAGTGGGTGGGGCATGAAGTGGCTCATTTGCATTTAAAGGGCCAGCGCTCAAAACAACCTTTCTGGGGTCATTACTCAGAAATAGGGTTGAAGATGGACCTGTGGAGTTGAATTAATGAAGAATTCAGACCCAAGCACAGCATTTACAGTTTATGTAGACCACAGGGAAATGTTTTAACCCTTTCATGCATGAATTATGAGAACCTTAGTTAAGATTTTTTTCCTGAGTGTTTTCATTCCCCCTTAGGCATGAAAAAACAATGCAATTGCTTTTCTTTTTTTTTTTTATGAACCTTTTTTTCATGGAGTTACAAGAATGTCCAATATACGTTTAACATTTGAAGTAAAGAAATGTGTATTTAACATCAGAAAATAATGTACTGGGGGAAAACTACGCAATAAAACACTTTTAATGCTCCTAATCTGATGTTTTCTCACATTTTTACGTATTCTAACACTAGTTGTTACTCACTTTATGAAGATATTATGCAAAAAAAAAAAAAAAAAAATCAAAACTGCTCTAAGAACAATTAGCAATTGATTTGCACTAAAACATGTTGAAGCAGAACAAGTTTAGCAAAAACAGTAAAGTTACAGTAATGGTATAATTTGCAATTGAAGTGCAGTCAGTTATGCATTGTGTCCAATTTAGTGGACGTGATTAATTGTAAATTTCTTCCAATATAATATAAATATCTGGAATTTTTAACACTGCTATTAATCCTTAGATGTTACTTGATGCTAGCATATTTTTTTCTACCTTCAGGGATGTCCTGATATAAAAAGATTTACCAGATATTCCTGGGATGTTCAGCATTTCTGACTTCCTGTCAGCCATCTTGGTTATGAGTAAAAAAACAAATGTACTTCCCATGACTGTCCAATAGGTGACAATGTATGGGATCATGTACAAGCGTCCACTGTGTTGGCAACTTAAACATCAAAACCCATAAATATACAGGAGAACAGCTTTGGAATAGCTGTCCACTATGCATGAAAGGGTTAAAATGCATAATTCCATTTAAAAAGGCAAAATATCCCTCCTTTAAAGAAACACCAGAATGGAATCTCTCCTAAACTGATGTAGCTCCAGTACGTAAGTGTGTGAGTGTGTGTTTCTGTCAAACTGCCAAGACGGTGAGAAGCAATGACAAGTGTACGTGAGTGCATGTACATGGAGTGAAACTGACCCATACAGGGCTCCGTTAAATGTCAACAACAGCGCTCCTGAGCAGCCAAGCGGTCCTGAGAACACCATGTTTGTTTAGGCTGGAGTAAGTGTGTGTGGACTAAGTGTGTGTTTTTAACCCACCTGACAAGTAGCCACTCATGAGCTTGTCCAGCGTGTTGAACTGTTGACGGTACTTGAGTCTCGAGTTCTGCGGAACGGCCCAATCACCTGCCCCCGTCTTAGGAGAGTTACTAGCCAAAGACGTGGTGGATGAAGAATTCGAACTAGACCGAAAGAAAAGGCACGTCACACGTCAAGATCTCACCTAAAGGGAAATTACACTTGTGTAATTGATGTGGTCAGCATTCCCTTTTCTTTCTCGTATTCAAGCCTCGACTTAGAATCACTAATTGCTCCGAGACTCCCCGGTGTTATTTCTCAGCTCTTAATTAGCTGTAGTGGAAGATGGTGAGAGCCACCACGTAGACAATGACTCCCTGAAACAAGACAGCGCTCTACTCTGAGGCTATGCTAATCAGCTATTCTGTTTTTATTATAAACAATGTCTCTGTAAGAATAGCAAAAGCAAAGGCTGGGTCGATGATGTTCATTTGAGAAGAATGTGCTTTTTTTCCCAGTCGTTCTAATCCGGTGGTAAGTTGCAACACTCCTCTAAAGGACATAAAGAGGTTTTAGGGAGACAATAGGAGATGGAGAGCGGGATCCTCCCTCTGCCCAAGGGCTTGTATCTGCAGAGTGGGTGCCACCGAGAAGAATTATAATATCCCCGCATGTTAAAAGTTGTTATAAAACTAGAAGCAAGGACAAAGTATCCCACATGACAAAAGGCTGGTCTCACAGATTGAACTAGGGGGGGTTTTAAGTGTTCTGTCTCGCTATTAGTTAAATCTGGACCGGTGTTAGACTTCCTGGTAATTTGGCGCCATTATTGACTGGCTGTTGCAACTACACCTAAGGTCAGGTCTTTTTGTATAAAGTACTGGGCCATTGAGAAACGACGAAACCAGATACGACTGCTATCCTTTTCTCAAACCACACAAAACACCATGAGAAGGACTGACGACATTAGATACTACTGAAACTGCACAAAACCGGACACCAACGCAAGAAAATCGAGTCCTTCATGTAAGAGCGCCAAAGAATCCTGTCCTCTAAACGCTTGTGACTCATAACAAGTCTGATTCCTACCACTGCCAACTAGAACATCTGATTCCAAAATGCCCTTCCTGCTCTCCCTGTTATCTAACCGTCTCATCTCTGCCTGCAGTCTGATCCTCCCTCCAGAAACTCAGCTGCTATTCAAGTACAAAACATGATGGCACAGCATAGCCTTTCTCTTAAAAAGCGCTCTTCACTGCTGGCACATTTTAAAATAATTAAAATTAGCAATGTCATATCTGGGTCATTCCATATAATTTCATCAAGTGGTCCCCACCTGACCCTCTCAGATTTTTCTACATTTTTACATACTTCTATTAAATTATATATGGTGGAAAAATCTAAAATTTCAAGGCTTAATTGTAAATAGTTCCCAAATTATGACCATTTGAAGTAGGTAGGGGGTACCCTAAAATTGCGACCAAAATTAAGACTTGAAATTTTTGGCTATTTTCAGGCTTCTATAACTTCTGAACAACAAGAGCTAGAGGTCTGAAATTTTCAGAATCATTTCACAGGAATCTATAGTCCTAAGAAATGTGAAAATACTTACTTAAAATTTATAATTCCATGTTACAGAGAATGACAAATTTGAGATTTTATCCATCGTGAACTTCTAAAATGCTACTTTTGGCCGCTTGTTACACAAAAACTAACCATCATATTCATTAGAAATTTTATGTGCTATATCTTGGCTACTTATGGAATGGATCTGTGTAAAATGAAGGTCCTATGTTATGTTATGTATGATATATGAACAGCTGAAAATCAAAAATATCTGTCCGACCTTCGGATTCAAAGGTCAATATCAGCATGTGGGATAGGTAGGATCATAAAATGAAAAACACCATGTGAAAGTACAGGAATTGCCCTAAATTTTGACACCAAGCACAACTTGCTTCTATGTTAAATGTTCAAATTAAATATGGACATTTTCGCCACCATATATGTTCTATAAGTATGTAAAAATTTAGAAAAATCTGAGAGGGTCAGGTGGGAATTTTTTTTTAAAATCTGTTGATTTCATATGGAATGACCCATCTTCTAATACAGTTGCGGAAAAAAAACTATTAGCCCACCCTTGTTTACTTCAATTTCTTGTTCATTTTAATGCCTGGTACAACTAAAGGTATATTTGTTTGGACAAATATAATGATAACAAAAATAGCTCATAAGAGTTTCATTTCAGAGCTAATATCTAGCCATTTTCCATGTTTTCTTGATAATAACCAAAATCACTTCAGTTCTTCCATCAATATCTATGGCATTGTACTGCCAAAAACAATGCTTTAAGGCATTCCATGTTTTCTTTTCTGTCTGTTTTAGTCACATGATACACACAGGAGTCAGTACTTGATTGCACAACCATTGTTTTTGATGACTTTTGATGGTCTAATAATTTCTTCCGTGACTATGTAAAATAGGTTAACCCATAAAGACCCAAACATCCACCATCAAAGCAAAATCCTCTACTGATGTAAAGGGTCAAAACACAGTAATGTACCGTCAGAGAGCGAACTTTAATTGACTGCCATTCCAACATTCATTTCAGTATAAAGTAGCTCCTTGTTTTGGATAATCCCTTATGGTCCAACAAAAGGAAAAATGAATTTACAAGTAATAATGTGGGTCATTTAGCAACACTAATCTGTCAAATTGTCTCTAAACTGTCCCATCAGAGAGATTTCAAATACTGTGTTTTGACCCTAAAATGTTTAATACTTGTTGAACCACTAATTCTATCAACACATGTAAATAAATGGTGTAAAATGCAGTTTGTCATCTTTTCATGGTCATCAGATATGACCCATTTGGACGTTCAGATGCTTCGTAGTCATCTTCTACAACATTGATTCACCAGTAAAACCAGCATAGTTTGATAAATGACAGTGAATGGACACACTTGTTTATATGTTCAGTTATTGACACCTTTGCAGGAAAAGTCACTTTTTCTTGAGTTTTCTCTGTCTGATATAATAACCCACAACTTTAATCTGAGCTTTTATGAATATCTACATGATCAGTGAATTAAATATTGGAAAATACAAGATTTTCAATGAAAAAATGCAAAATACATAGGATAACATTATAACAAATAGTAATAAATCACTTAAAAATGGCTAAACAGAGAAAAAAATTCATTTAGGAACTGTCACAAAAGGAGCACTGGGTCTTTATAGGTTAAAAGAAAAACACTTGATCTAACCTGCTGGATCCTAAGTCCAGGAGAGAGTTGGCTTTAGACATGCCAGTGGTCGGAGAAAACGCCATTGGAGAGGAGAAGCCAGACATAGGTAGCCCTAAAAAAAAGGAGGAAAAAAAAGAATATACAGTAGTTTAACATCATTTTGACAAACTCACGGTTAAAAAAAAAAAAAAAAAATGTGTGAATTCCCCCATGTAAACAAAACACACTGCATGCGGTTTTGTTATGTAATCAGTCTCTGTAACCATGCAGCGTGCAGTTGCCCTTGAACATGTGTACATCTAATCTTATCTCATTTTACTTTACAGTCGCAGCACACAGTACTCCAGCAGCAAGGTTATTGACATCTGGCTAAAAACAAAGTGATTGCGGTTGTCTGCGAGTCTGCGCTAAAGAGGGTTAGTCTCAGGAGCAATGGTCTATTTTCATCCATCAAGGGAATGTGACAAAGAGTAGTAGAAAAACAGTAAATAATAGAGAAATCAGAACATTTTATAGTCAAAAGAACCGAGAATGAAACATTCAGGAGAGCAGTTACAGGAAAAGAGAAGAGAAAATAAGTACATTTCCAATGCATGCATACTTGGCACGTATTGATTGTAATTTTTATCTTCTATGAAAAGCAAATGCCTTATAGACTTGTCCTCTCAGTGAAGAAATGAAACGTACCGCAATGTATGCATGTAAATGCTGCAGATACTTCCATACCTCAGGGAGCAGAGTAGATAGATAAAGTGCAGCCCTTTCATGTTGCATATATAATCCACACATGAAGACTTACATTTAAATGAAGCACTAAAGCTAAATATGAAAGCTTTATGTACAGCTTTGATATAAGATCAAGAACACAAGTGCCCTTTTTGTCCCTTTTTTCTTTCCTTCTCATGTTATTTAACTTGGCTATACGCCCCCACAATGCCTCCTTTGTTAAAAAAAAAAAAAAAAAAAAAGGGTATAAAAACACAGATGGATGGATTTGGATCAAGAATATAAAAAAAAAAACAAAAACATGTTAATTCTCTTCTGATCTTAGATATTTCCCTGTCAAACAAAACAATATGTAACCTATCTGTAGTCTTTACACCGTTTTAAGGATATTTAGTTGTAATTAACAAGATATAAAAACTTTTAACAAAAGCATCAAAGGCTGGCCAAAGCAAATCAGAGATGCAAGCATTTTTAACAATTCTGATTTTACTGTAATTTATGTAACTGTATATATATATATATATATTACCTTTTACAGTGGCAAAAAAGTGAAATTCAGGCTCTGGGAACAAATAAACCACCAGTTTCTTAAGATTTGACAAGTGTTCTAATATTTTTGCACACCACTGTGTGTGTGTGTACATATGTGTATATTTTGCATCTGGGATTGTACACTGTCATTTTATGCAACCTTAAATGTTTTTTTCTTTTCTCCCTTTCCTTCTCTCTTTCTTTCTCTGCTAAAAGCCTGACTAGGGACTGGAGATGGAAACTAACAATAGTTATAATCTCCTTATGTGAATCATCAGTTACTACAGCTTGTTTGTAACAGGTAGAAGTTATACTATGTAATTTGCATTGTAAATATAAATAAATAAATAATACCACAGCTCCACTTTCAATCAATATCTGCTCATATATCAGTTTCTCCTGATTGCAGATCATTTTGGTTCCACCGCAGAACCAACCTGCAGTGTTGGGAACGAGAGGCGAGGTGAGGAGGTTGACATTGCCGTTGGGGAGTCCCGAGTTCCCCAAGGAGGTGATGAGGGGTAGAGTCATTGGCGCTGGTATCAGGGGTTGTACGGACGGCATGGGGGGGTTACCCGTGATGGGGGTTAGTATGGGCATGGCTGACATAGCTGACATAGATGACAGACCGACAGAAAGGTTCGGCATAGAACCCATTCCTATATGAGGAGACACACAAAAGGAACGTTACGACTTGGAAAGTTGTTAATCTCTTAGTTGAATAGAAATGGAAAGACGTAGGATACATAAAAATGAAACCAAAAGTAATTATTTACCAAAACGTGCAGATGATGGGATGTTCGACACAGAGTTGGAGACAGGAGGTTGCTTCATGATTATTGGTAGAGCAGAGGGTAAGTTCCGCCCCTGAAGCTTCAGTTTGATGAGCTTCATAGCGATGGAAAACTCCAGTCTGTCCATCTTCCCATCACTGTCTATGTCAGCTAGATTCCTGCACCGAAGGAAAACATGACAAAATTGACTTTTTCCCTCCATCATTTCATCTCTTTAGCCTGTCATTAGCTCAGCTCTGTTTTAATTGCAGTAAACAAAACACTTTACCCCTCCCCGCACCACTTTGTAGGTGGGGCAGGCTATAAAGGAAGTGAATTCTCAACGGGAAGTTTAGAAAGGGCTGAGAGGACCAAACTAATCCAGTCCAAAAACAAAGGACCTAGTGACCCACTTGCTTTGGTTTCAACGTCTAGGATGAGGGTTCACTGTGCCGTTAAGACAGTTCTTACCAGATTTCAGCGAGGACAGAAGCAGGTAGGCCAGACTGGAGGAAGAATTTTCTGGCTTGTTCTCCTGCAAAAAAAAAAAAAAAAAAAAATCAGAATTCAGTGGGGAAATGTTTCTGGTTTTATTCCATTTTTGAGATGCACCAGACAGCCTACCTGAGACATAGCCAAGGACAGGGGCGAGGGTGTCAAACTGTTTGTCATGTTTCCCCCTTTCCTCTGGAGTGATGGCCCACACATTGGCTCCACCTGAACAAAAAAATAAAAAATACTGCCTTCAGAGGTTCTCTCAGATTCACAGTGAAGCAGGACTTTTGCACTAGAGCAGCGTGCTTCCAAACATAGTAAGTCCTTTTAAGTCAGGACAACACGGCTGGCAATAACAAAGTAAGGACAGAGTAAAGAGCAAAGCAAGAAGAAACTTGAGCACAAATAGATCCTGCTTTATTACTAGACCAGCTGCATTTTATAGGCTCAGATACTGTGAAAAATGACAGTATTGTTCCTGAAGGAGAAAAGAAGACACAACCTATATAAAAGCTGAACAATAGCTACAGCACATTGTGTGAGTCGTACTCCACCCATTAACACACACACACACACACAAAAATCAGGAACATATTCCCTGAAGCAAAAGCACAAATGCTAATATCAAATTCAGTATATGGTCTTTTTATACCAAAAACTCTACATAATTTCCATCCCAAATGAGATCTCCTCTTCAGATGAAACCTCTCTTCACCAACCCCCAATGATGATTAATGTATAAAAATGTCCAGTCAGCTTTTTTCACCCCGTTCCACTCTGGCATATCTCAAGGTAAATTCAGGGTTGGCCATGAATTAAATATGAAGCCAAATGTGCTGCATGAGGAGGATGACAAATTAGCATCAGAGTTGATAATCAGTTCATCAGAAATAGAATCCATGAAGTTAGTCATATTATAGCAGATTTTGTTTTTTTAATACATTTTCTTTTCTGTAACTTTAAACCGATGCTATTTAATGAAGGACTTATTTAACCCTTTAATCCCAGACGAGTCTGTGGTGAGTGTTCTGAAAGTATGATTTATTTTAAATATTCCTAAAAATTCAACCGTTTGCTCAATAGGAAAAATTTCAAATCATGCTGATAGAATACACCTTGTCCTTTCCATAGACATATGAGCATGCTCAGTGCACCCCCACCAACTGTGGAATAGGGGGTAAAACACAGAGCAGTGGGTAAGACTGACTCGCTGTAAAAATAGATGGTTTGAGCTATTTTTACACTGTTTTCCTTGTCATTTTTTTTATTTTTACTGTCGCTTGCAGTGTTGTAGTGATCTTCCTTTATGGAGGTTATGTTTTTGTCGGCGTTGGTTTGTCTGTCTGTCTGTGTGCAAGATAACTCAAAAAGTTATGCAAGGATTTGGATGAAAATTTCAGGAAATGTTAATACTGGCGCAAGGAACAAATGATTAAATTTTGGTGGTGATCGGGGGTGGGGTGGGGGGCACGGGGGCCCACTGATCTGCCTTGGCGGAGGTCTGCGCTCTCCGAGTGCTTCTAGTTTTCTCAAGTTTTTACCAAGTTTCGACCGTGTAACTGTTTTTTGGACTTCAACCAGGTGCCAAAAAGCAGCTGGATTGATTAGAAAAAAAGAACCCCAAAACAAAAACTACTGGGCCAAAATTCAAATTCTTGTTGATTTTCAGTGTATTCCAGTTTATAGTTCATGTTCAACATCCTAAATCTCTTACTGATGTACACTCTGAGTGCCTAATTTAGAAAAAACCTTTCAAAGTTCAATTCCTCTCTATGTGTTTTTCTGTTATTCCACCCTGTTTTGACCCTAAAACACAAGCACATACTCACAGCAGCTTCTATGACACTGAAACAGACACAAATCCATAACAGCACCTTTCATTGACATAATGTCTCAGGGGTTAAAAGGTTAAACACAGATGGATCCCTCCATGTGGTAACAACAAATGACAGATGCAGACAGACACTGAGCGATAATGTGTCCTGACAGCAGAAACGGAGAAGAAACCTGATGCACAGTAGATGAGTATAAACTAGACAAGCTGAGTGATGGAATAATCTACAGCAAACTACACTCCTATAGGAGAAAATGATGGGTTAAGGTAAGTGGCAGAAATAACTACAGCTATCTGTGCAGCAGTGGCAGTGTTACAGACGGAACTCAGCTATGGCAGGGGAGAACAAACTTTTCTTGTCAGCTTTTATATAGATCACTTCCTAACCAGCTCAGTTTCTCTGCTTGACAGTGACAGACGTGTATCCCTGATGTCAGCAAATGTTACCACAGTAACAGACCCGAAACACTTACAGAGATTTTTCATGTCTATTTTAGTTGCCAATAAAAAAGAGGTTGTTTACTTTTTCTCTCTCACTCCTTGCTCGGAGCATTTTTCATGCAACAAAAAGAAATGTCTTTCAACAGAAATATTATATTATACTTTTGTGTGCAATCCAAATCGCCCACAGATGTGAATGTAAATACTCAGCCTTTGCCCATGGGGAGCAAGGATATGCTCCAGCACCCTCATGGATGCTTTAGTGTCAAAAATACATATTTACAGACCATGACTTGGATATTTAAAGAGTTATTAGGTAAGCAAAAAATGACAAAGGACATGTCTGTGTACTGCATAGACATTTTTTCCCATATGATGCTTTAAGTGTCTCAACTTCAAATAAATAGAGCTGGGTATTATTAAAAAAAAAAAAAAAAAAGAAGCTGATAATGATAATAAATGCTAACCTCCATGGCTGAAAACTGAAGCCAATGTTGATGTGTAAAAATCTGCAGTAACTTTAAAAGGCACTGACAGCTGGCTGCAAAAGAGGGCCAATCCCCATAGACCCTCATGTTAAAATGGATAACCTTACAACAGAAATAAATAGGTTGACTGCCTGGTGCAAATAATGGCTTTGGTACATATAATGTTATAAAATATTATATTATATTGTGTTATATTATATTATATTATATTATATTATATTATATTATATTATATTATATTATATTATATTATATTATATAGAGGGTATGCACATGAAGTCACCGCAGTTACGCCCACTGAGTGGCAGAAAGAGGGGGACAAGTAGCGGCTTTGGCTTGAATACTGCGAAAACTTTAGAACAATCTAAAAAATAGGGAAGAGCTGTTGTGCCATTGATTGCACAAATAGATTTAAAAAGCACTTGGAGCTATCATTTTAGCAGCTACCTAAAGCCAAAGACAGAAGAAGCAGATGGATCGCTGCAATGCGTATAAATCACTGGAATCCAGGCAACGAAACCTGGATTTGTGGTTGCCATTTCGTGTCAGATAACGTTAATTTATGCTGTGTTCTTGTGTAAAATCATGCCTTAAATTACATACAGTTTTGGCTGACGTTACTTCTTAGTAAAGCTCTTAATGTTAGCATCTGGCATTTAGTTCTATGTTTCATAACTGAAATGTTTTTGTCTTCAGTTGTGTGATTCTGAACCTTGTGCTCTATATGATTTGTAAACTAGCTTAAACTGAGGCTAACCTAGTTTTCCAAATAAGGGGGTACTCTAGCACAAAGCTGTTGTAGCTGTGTTGTATCAGGTATTTGATGTTAACTCTACTTAAATATCCACAGTACCAGTAGATCATCCACTCACTTGGGTCAATACTAAGGGTTAAACTACCGTAAATCAGTAGTGAACTGTGAGCACTACTGCTGGGCCTTTACCTTGGAAACACTGGTCTACAGTTTTTTAGAAATGATTTGCTTCAGACATTAAATGTGCTAAATGTTACGTATTTTAATAAGACTGATTAGAAAATAAATGACAAAAGTGCCAGTTTGCTGATGTTTTCAAGGTATATGATTAAGTGTTATTACACATATATACTGGTTTATGTACATTTATATAATAGTTTTATAAATCTTCCACTAAATAGAACCTGTAAAGTGAATGTATTCTAATGTGCAGACAGTGTTTGGAAGTAGATCTTGTAGCTCTGAGACAAATATTCCTTTTGAGTCAAACCCATTCTCTCGTTAATTCTTGAATTTCACATTTTGACCCAAGGCTGTATCTTGGAAAGTTCAGCCAACCAGCATTTTTGACTTGATTTTTCTTTATCAGTGGCTCTCATGTGGTAAAATTTCATTACTTTTATTCTGGAAGCATTTTCCTTGTACACCAGTGAAATCACCACCAAGAAAATACATCTGCACTGACATAAAACCTCAAAAACAATAGTATGTTGAACTGAAAGCACTCACCAGCTGTAATCCTCTAATTAACGATGACGAGGATGTCAACAGCTCTTTGGCTTTTGGATGCTTTCAGTCTTTGCATTGTGGATTTTCCCGGCGTTGAAATCAGGTTCATATAAATGTCAGGATACGTGATTTCCAGCCACATATCAATATTCGTAGACCACTTGTTGTTTGGTAGCTTGTATGGATCCATGTCCAGTCCAATTGTCTTTAATTTCATGTTATATTCCACATTTTTCCCGGTCTTGCTGTAGTTACTGCTATGCTCCGCCATGTTGAGCCGGTTTGTTTTTGCCACTCAGTCTGACTTAGAGGGGCGTGGCCAAGGGGGGAAGTAACGTATGTGCATTCCCTCTAATAGGCCTATATTGTGATTAAGGGAGTGGCCACTGTGATTGACAGGAGTGCTGTCTATGTTTGTGTTTTGCTAGTGTTAGCTTACAACTCCTGTTCACCAAATAAAACATATTTTTCCCTCTGAAAGGCAGCTCTACCATAATTGAGTATACTTAGTAACACTAACAAAACTGTTAGAGAATTCTCTCGTCATGTTTACCCGTACTTAATTACAACAAGAAGCCTAATTTCTTTGCATTAGCTGATGTTAGCATTTAGCAATATTCCGTAACCAGCTAGCCTTCTAATTAGCATGTAAATACATTTAACAACTTTGATGTAATGGATGAAACAAAACTGTATGTGGTAACTGTTATTAAATAGCTGATATAAGTAGATCATGTTCATTATTACTGTTATTTCGTGTGGTCACTGTTTTTTTGTGTGTTCCTGTTTCATCCCTCGCTTTTCTCCAACACCACCCACTTGTTTCCATAACACAAACACCAGCATCATTCATCTCAAAGTTGAGAAACTGCAGTTCACAAACCACTGGGTGAGGTCACAAAGCACTATTTATAAACCATCTATGGTCTACACAGTACTTTTTTCCCCATTCTAACAAAAATAATATTAACAGTTTGCCTATACTTGTGATACAAATTTAAATTTTTGACTTTATGTGCATTTTTAAACACCCAAAGCTTTTTTTATAATATAAGAAATGAAAATATTTGGCAGCCGTCTGGTGACGGTGATATGACGTTACTAAACAACATGTCATTCTGTCGTGTCACTGTCTGTGCTCTGCTGAAGACACTGATGAGATTTACTCCATAGGCCTCAACTGGAATAAAGTCAAATATAAAACTATAAGGAAAGACAGAACGACACCGTGGATAAATGTGCATGTTTTTGGGTCAAGAGTGTAAATGTGATTTGATTTGCGAATGTGTCACAGTCTGTGTTGACACCGCAAATGTCTTGTCAGCGACACACTTACTGTGCTAATACAGCCACAGAGAACATCAGTTCAGATTATATCTTGATGCTTTATCTCTAAACATGAAATACTGGGACATTGTGTGTTGATGCAGAGTATTATCAAGGGAAAGAAAGATGCAGCAGTCTCTCATCTTCCTTATCTTTAAAAGACGCCCAAGATTCATTGAGCTGTAATGAAGTCACGGAGCCAAATACAAAAAGCAGATCAGTGATATAGAAGCTGTGATGTGTCCAAAACACATTTCTTTGGGGGTACTAAGAGTGTATGTCCTCATAAACCTGGCATCCAGACTGTAATTTATACAGCAGCTTCAGGAAATACCACCCTGCCCATGATGGAACTTCCTCCAGGACTGTAACCCAAACACACTGCCGGCTCTGACCACACACCCACACCCACCCATACACTCACATCTCAGAGGAAATGACCAAAAGAAATTAGGTGAAATTAAACAGCATACCAAGGCTGCTGCAAGCAACTGAAAAACAAAACTGAGAGAAACTTTTAGCTCAAGTTAAGTATATTAACCCTTTATTGGACACTCATAGAAATACTCAGAAATTCAAATTTTCAACCTCAGTGTGTTATTGGAGGACCTAACAAGAGTTCATTAATTTTGTAATTATTCAAAATTTTTTACTGTTATGTGTAAAATCAAGGTCAATGAAGTTACCATATTTGGTTCCTTACTAGTAAGTGGCAAAAAGAAAAAAAATACAAGAAGTAAATAGAAAAAAATATAAGAAAAACACATGTAAGGTGAAAGTAGGGATGTAATGATATGAACATTTCATATCACGGTTATTGTGAGCAAAATTATCACGGTTATCATTATTATCGCGGTATTGTTGAAATTGTGCTCAAAATGTTCAAAAAGTACTAATACACACACTGAAATAATTTAACCAAGTTGTATTTTGAAAACAAACAAACAAACAAATAAAATAATAGGCACAATGTACCTTCTGTTGCAGCAACATTCAAATATTAACTCTTAGTGGTCTGAGTCTATTTTGTCCGTTTTTCAGTCCTATCGATTTTGGCTTTATATACTATATAAACAAATGTTTACTATACCCATGTTTGGAATCTGTTTTTTCAGCACAACTTCATTTATCTAATCTGTCTATAATTTTTTTACTTTAACCTACTATACAAACACAAAAGGACAAAAAATACAAAAAATATATAAAATCCAATTTGAAAAATGTATATAATTTATTGCATAAATAACACAAAGATGCTTAACGAACCTTTTCAAAGACTTTAAAAGTGAATATTGGTTCCAAATATTAGGTATAGAAAATCAAAATTGTAATAAATTAAAACTATACTCAAATATTTAACATAAAAGCATATCTTTACATAGGGTTTTTTCCCCTAAAAGTGCGGTAATCAAACACAGTTATCATGATAATTAGAATTTAAATGGTAATACTAACCGTTGGCAATTTTACTGCGGTTTATCGTTATACCAGTAATTGTTACATCCCTTGGTGAAAGGAATATGTATTTTAGAACATCCGAACAACATAAGTCCTGTCAACAGCCACATTATCCATTTGAACCTCATTCCTTACATTAGTGCCATTACTTCATGGTACCTAACAAAGCAGGTACACTCACTGTTCATGCAGAGGTGGACCTTACAGACCCTCTAGACTACAACTGCACAATATATCATTTGAGCATCGTCATCACAATGTACGTGTGCACAGTAGTCACATCGCAGGTCCTGCAATGTAGAAGGCAAATGAACTCAATGTGTTTTCATCTAATTTCAACCTGGGTACCTGACACACACTGTGCACAGCGATCCACCAATCACAATCCTTCTTAATCAGTTTGCCGAAGCAGACCACGCCCCTGCACATGGACTGAGTCGCTGGTAATAACATTGAAAAATGAGCAACGAACAAGAGAAAATCACTGAAAACAAAGACTTGGTGCCAAAAAGAAAAGCAACATCAGTTATCTGGAATTATTTCAGCTACAAGAAGGATGATACTAAAATATGTGTTCTGGGCGGACAGTGTTTTGCACCTGTTGCCACAACGAGAGGAAACATAACTAATTTGTTTGGCCATTTGCAGCAGCACCACACAGCTATTATATCCTCCTGAGTATTTTTTCATATCACAATATACAGGGTGTCCCATAAGTCTCCATACATAGGAAAAATAAACGTTTCTTGACATAAACTATTTTTATTTATATAATATGCTCTATATGACTGCCATTTTGTCGGGAACACATTTCAATGCGTGTCCTCCACTGCTGAAGAACTATAAAGAAGAAATATAAAGAAATACATGTTAGAACCATATGTATTATGTCTCCTATGTATGGAGACTTATGGGACACCCTGTATATCGCAGGGTTAAAAAAAAAATCACAATATCAGTTTTTCCAATATTATGCAGCCCTACTGTAGGCCACATTAGACCTGAGATTGTTCCCTCACTGTAGCTGTTGCTGTCCCTGTCTTGTAATGTATGCCGAAATGACCAAATATAGTCACTTGCCCAATAATGGGTTAAGGGCAGAAGATTCCCATTTTTCCATTATGTATGAGCAGAAAATGTCACCTGTTCACCTCACAGAGAATGTGTGTTTGTTAGCAAACACCCAAGCTGCCTTGAGCTGCATGGTTTCATTATCTAAACAAACCCTATCCTACAGCACCTGTTCAGGTATATGCTCTTTCCCTGACAAATGTTAGTAGCTCACACAGTCCCTGACCTAGTTTGAGCACTATCAGCAAAATGCAGCATAAAACCCAGAATGTAATTAATCTCACACAGAGATGTGAATACTCTTCATGTTGTCTTGTGGCATTGACAGGCCTCATTTAGAAGCCATTGTAAGTGAGAAAAGGAGATGATATTTAGCACAGTGCCACTGGGACATGTAGCTAGCATGGCTACATACACAGGCCTGTCAGTTCATTCGGCATGTGTAGCAGCCTGGTCTGAATGCTCTGTGGATAAGTGGGGCAGCAGCAGAGCTTCTTAAACAGCAATGGATGAAACCATAGATCTGCTGTAGTTTGACATTTCAGCTGAAAACACAGGACCATTTATTGTGAGCAAAGAAAATGATATATCAAATAGAGTAACAAACTATTTATGGTGGGTATTTCAGGTGGAAAAAGACAAAAAAAAAATAGACTGCTAAACTTATGCATTTATTTATCATTGTAACTGATTTCTACTAAAAACAACACGTAAAAACAGTTAGTGCCTTCATTACGACTCTTTTCTGGATACTGCCTCAGCTATTTGTAATGGTGTTTATCTGGAATTTTCTGAGATTAGAAGAGAAACTGAAATTGCTATTTTATTCATTTATTAATTTTTACACTTAATAATACTTACCTATCAGTAAACCATTTGTATAAAGTAGATCTACTTTTTTATACACACATTTATATATAGATATATCGGCTAAAATTTACTTGGGGGTCAAATGAGTGGCCATTTTTGTCAAAAAAAAAAAAAGTTCTAAGAAATGCATAGAACTGTGTTGAAATAATGCCAATACATTTGTGCACAGACTACTGATATTATTTGACAGTGGAAGCTATATTTTTAGAAATATTGGAATTTGAATAGCACATGTATGTGAAAACTTTTGCTGGTGGACGGACATGACATTACCCATGATGATCTGGTCAGTACCAGAACTTTGTTAGGAATAAACTTATAGACTTACTACTGCAAATTATCTTCTTATTCATAAATGTTAGTATTGTGGATCTAAAACAACAGCTTAACAAAAACACAAAATGTGGCAGTGGACGGATGTGACATGGTTGTTACAGATCCCATCATACTGATGCTCGGCAGCCATGTCACCATTTCTACAAATGATCCCTGTGCAAAAACTAGGATCAGAATTATTTATTGTATAGTTTATCATCATACAAAAGAGTAAATAACAATATACAATTGTTATTTCTTCATAAAAATGCTTATTATTAGAAAACTGTTGTGACATTCTTAATGCATTTGCGTAACATAAGCAGGATGGATCAGCTCCATACTCCATATTGCAACCTGTAAAAATAAAACATGTGATATGTAGTATATAATCTTGTAAGAAAAATTGGGGAATCTAAAAGAATAGAATATTTGTTTTTCAGGTAAATTCAGTTGAAATACAGCTTGGCCATTTGTGACATGAAAATATAGCATTAATTGTGATGAAATCGGACATTTTTGAGCTGAAAACATAGTTCATATGACCATCAACATGTTGCGACAGAAATGAAATCCTGTAAATTTGCATAACTTGCATTTACCAACACAAAGTTCCTTTGGGGATTCACTTATATTGATTTCTTATGCACAAAGACATAAATAAGACCTCTAAGCAAATTTTAGCCGATATACTTTGTTTTATCATGTGTGCTGCATGCCTTTTTTAATATTTTACGATCAGTTGCTAAAATACATTTCACTGTGCATTCTACTATGTATAACCGTGCATGTGACCTATCTTATCTTAAATTAATCTTATAGCGTCTAAAATAAGCTACTGCAGGTTAAGATGATGCTTCCTGGTTTTACTCTGAAATGGAAAATGAAAATGTAGCATTGAAATGTTGAACTATTCATTCACATTTCTACTTAAACAATTTTACAAATTGCTATTTAACACTATTCTTGTGAGTTATTTTTTGTATTTTTTTAATATTAGCATTAGCATAGCATTCAAGCTCTTGCAGGCTAATTAATATCTGGGTAATTACTTAAAAAAAGATTTTAAAAAATGCAGTTGTCATTCATAAAACTTAAGTACACCACAAAAACAGCAGAAAAAAAAATACACTAAAATGTATAATATCAGTAATTATTATTAAACTACTTATTGAATATTTGGCAGTATTTACAAGTTATTTGTAAAGCACATTTAAAACAACAAAGTTGGCCAAAGTGATTTACAAAAACCAATAAAATACAAACCAATAAAACTATTTTAAAAAATGACAAGAACAAAACACATACGATATACAAAAACATAAAACACAGTGCAAAACCGGACAAAATGACACACTTGGCAATGATTCATACTGTGTCAAAGGCTCAGGAAAACAAAAGTGTTTGGAAATGAGATGTAAAAACAGGCAGTGAATGGTCCTGCTGGATCTGTAAAGACAATGTGTTACAAAATAATCCCAAACTGCCAGCCCTTAGCCTTTGTTGTTAAAAAAAAAAAAAAAAAAACCTCACTTGTAGTCAAACTATACAATCATCATCCTGAAACAAATGGTGAAAACTGTTGCCGCAAATTTAATACAAACAGGAACTCATTTTCTACACAGCAACCCACAAAGCCAAGCCTCAGTGAATACACAAGAGTTCTTCAGCCACTATCAAGGCGACAGAACACACAGGGTAACCACAGAACTACAGTCTACTCTCATGGAACAGCTTCCCCAGTAATGTTTCCTGTGCAGAATATAAACTGACTGTACCACAGTTCACCTCTTCAGCAGCTGGGACACAGAAAGCGTTTGCCCGGTGTGGTTTACATCCCTTTTTTCAGCCTGTGTGCTGTTGTCTAGGAGCTGTAAAGTCCTTAGGAGACGCTGGAGTCAACCCTCCAGACACTCCCGTTCCTGGAGAAACCACATCACTGCTTCGGTAAAAATTCACTATCAAAAGCTTCACCGGGGGGAGGATGAGCTGATTTTTCATATGGCAAAAGTGTTTTAATAGTCCCTGCACGATCCAGTGTTTGTGTTTAAATACTCACTCCTCTTGTGCTCCAGGACAGTTGCAAACTAATGACTTTTACAATTGCCTCATTGTAGCTCTGCTGTGTAATGACAGTGCAATAATGAAAAGAGCTCTGCCGCCCATAAGTTTCCACAGTGGAACTCATCACATTCTAATGTTGTATTTCTGAGTTGCTTTTTTCCCCAACAGCTACCCACCGACTGAGACTAAGCAGATTCTTAAAATACAGATTTAGTTATGTAGACAAGATGTATCCAAGCCGTCAGACTTACACAGACAACACCACCTCTGAGGCATTTCCCATAAAGCACCTTAAAGAGCCCGACTACTGTTCTATGATCAAAGGCCGGGGACAATGCACACACGTTCACACACTATTGTGCAACTGTGACCACGCCAAGGACAAAAGACATGCACTGCCTTCAAGACTGAGCATAAACACAGACAGTCTCCAACAAAGAAAACACACACAAACAGCAAAACAGCTCTGGATTTGCATAAAATTAAATTCCACGTGCTTACTCAATATTCCTTCAAGCTCTTCTTTTTTTTTTTTTTTTTTTTTTTTTTTAGCTGAAGAGGTTTTGCAGCATACAAGTAGGTGAGCATTTTTTTGAGATTAAGTTCAGGTCGGTCTATTCACTCTGGGATCAGATCCTAAGGGTTTTAAGGCCTGATGAAGAGTGAGACTAACATAACAAAAGGCCTTGAAACGTCACAACAGCCTCAGACAAATGCAAAGATTAATTAAAAGAAAACTACTTATTGGTCAGCTTTGACTGTATTTAACCCTTTCATGCATGAATTATGAGAACCTTAGTCAATATATTTTTCCTGAGTGTTTTTATTCCTCTCTAGGCATGAAAAAAACAATGCGATCAAGTTGGTTTTTTTGTTTTTTTGTTTTTTTTTTTAAAGGAGTTACAAAAATGTACACTCAGCTGGACACCATGCATTTAATTTTGAAGCAAAGAAGCATGTATTTAAATCCAAATATCATGAAGTGATATGGAAAACTATGCAATAAAAACATTTTTAATGCTGCTAATCTGATGTTTTCTCACATTTTAACATACCCTGATACCAGTTATTATTCACTTTATGGAGATACTTTGCAAAAAAAAACAACCTTTTGTTAAAAAAACAAAAACGAAAAACTGTTATTTAGCCCTTTCATGCATAGTGGTCACTACAGTGGACAGTTATTCTACAGCTGTTCTCTTGTATATTCATGGATTTTGTTGTTTTCGTTCCATATCAGTCAACACAATGGACACTTATGCATCATCCCGAACACTGCAATTCATACAATTACTTTAACATTGCTGTTCTTGATGAACCTAATCTGCAGTTACATGTTTTAGTGTAAATCAATTGCTGATTGTTATTAGACTGTAATTAACAGTTTTCTGAAACAAAAAGTTGTTTTTTTTTGTTTTTTTTTGTTTTTTTGCATATCCTCCTGAGACCCAGCAATGCATTTTGTCCTCTGTAGGGGACAAAAGTTTGACAGTTTAACTAAAATGCTATCCATTGCAAAGGACATTCCATTTTTAAAAAAATCAATAAATAAATAAAAATGATTTTTTAAATGTATCTGAAAAAACTTGCATTATGCAGATTCCAATCAAGACATTTTTTTAGTGTGAAAAAGCTAAAATTGTCAGTTTCCTGGGTCTCAGGAGGATATTATCTTCATGAAATGAGTAATAACTAGTATTTGAGTAGGATAAAATGTGAGAAAACTTCAGATTAGCGGCATTAAAAATGTTTTTGTTTCATAGTTTTTACGCAGTATATCACTTTCTGATGATGAGTTTTAAATACATGTTTCTTTGCTTCAAAAATTAAACGCATGATGTCCAGCTGAGTGGACATTTTTGTAACTCCACGAAAAATAAATTCATTAAAAAAATTCAATTACATTGTTTTTTTCATGCCTAAAGAGGAGTAAAAACACTCAAGAAAAAAATATTGACTAAGGTTCTCATAATTCATGCATGAAAGGGTTAGAGTCTAATAACAATTAACAATTGATTTACACTAAAACATGATAACTGCAGATCTGGTTTATCAGAACAGCAAAGATACAGTAACGGTATGAATTGCACTGTATGGGATAAGTGTCCACAGTGTTGGCTGATACGCAACTAAAACAACAAAACCCATGAATATACAAGACAACAGCTGTAGAATACCTGTCCACTGTAGTGACCACTATGCATGAAAGGGTTATATATATATTTTTTTTATTCAAGAAAGGAAAATCACTATATGATGCATTTTAGATACAGTGTCTTGAATTGTTTTTCTTAGTTTAACCAACCGAATCCTCTTCCTCCCACCCTTCCCACATACATATACAAACTACCACTAAACATGGAACAAAACAAAACAAAAAAAAACAAAGAAAAATTTAAAAAATAAATATAATTAAAGGAGGGGGGTGGGGGTAGGCACACAATAATATAAATCATGATATGGGTAAATTAACCCTTTCATGCACGAATTATGAGAACCTTAGTCAAGATTTTTTTTTCTTCAGTGTTTAGCCATGAAAAAAACAATGCGATCGAGTTTTTTTTTTTTCTATGGCGTTACAAAAATATCCATGCATTTAATTTTTGAAGTAAAGAAACATGTGTTTAAAACCCAATATCAGAAAGTGATATGAAAACAATGAAATAAAAACATTTTTAATATTGCTAATCTGATGTCTTCTCACATTTTAACATATTCTAATGCTAGTAATTACTCACTTCATGGAGATAATATGCAAAAAAAACCCTTCTTGTCTAACAAATAACAATTGATTTACACTCAAACATGTTACTGCAGATCAGGTTTATCAAGAACAGTAAAGCTACTGTAATGATCTGAATTACAGTGTATGGGACGGTGCATAAGCATCCACTGTGTTGGCTGATATGGAACTAAAACAACAAAACCCATTAATATACAAGAGAACAGCTGGAGAAGAACTGTCCATTGGAGTGACTTATGCATGAAAGGGTTAAATAAGGGATACTTTCATGTGTTATTTCCAGCTTACAGAGTATATAATGCTACAGGAGGGTGTTGAGCCTATCAAAATACAAAATTAAGGGGTCCCATAATTTATCGAACTTTTCAAAAGATCCTCTAGTGAAATACTTTATTTTTTATAATTTTAGGAAAAACATTAAATCGCTAAGCCGAACAGAGATTCAGGAGATTTCCACTGTAGAGCTATTCTCCTACAGGCTATAAGGGAGGCAAAGGCAAAGGCATTTTTCCTGTCTGTGGCCAAAAAGAGCTCATTAATTAGTACGCCAAACTGTATTTAATTTAAAAGAACACACATGCTCATATATGTATAAGGCAAAAAAAAATGTGTCCTTACCATTCATGGCTGCAGGTGGAAGACACCGGCAGAGAGGGAAGTCCTCTACTTAGCTGGCTAGCTCTCAGACATCTGCAGAGAAACAGGGAGAGAGAGAGAGAGAGAAAGATGAGTGTGATTTTGTGTGTGTGTGTGTGTGTGTGTGTGTATCACAGAGCAGTTGATATGAGAGAATAAGGAATGCATGTGTGAATGACAACAGAAAAGAATAAATGCACAAAAAGACATATAAATAAATAACCAACCGCATGTTCCTGTTAACAAGGCAAGGAAGGCAGGCTAAACGGCTCACAGTGAGACAAGGGGTGGGGGGGGGGGGTGGGGTGTGGGGGGGGGGGGGGGGGGGGGGGGACAGAGGAGGGGATAGAAGAGAGACAGGGGAAACAAGATGACAGAGATGACAGAGGGAAAAGAGAGGAGAGGGAGTGGGGGGTGAAGAAGAGAAGGAGAGGGGACAGAGATGATGCCAACAGGGAGAAGGCAGAGACAGTGAAGGGGGGGTGGGGGGGGGTGGGGGGGGGGTGGATGATGGTGGTCTGGGAGAAGGGCGGCATTTATCTCTGTCTGCTCTCACATCACAGATGGAGGCTCCAGCCAACAGTCCCTATCTCTCTCCGCTGTTAATACGACCATATGACATTAAACGTTTTTTTATGTGATTAACATTCAGCTGAGCTTCTCTTCTCATTAGTACAACACAACAACATTAGCCCGGTTAAAAATAGAAATATTTGCTTAATTAAGAACATACTGTACGTAGTAAATAATTTAAAAAAATGTTTCATGGGCAAGAATTTGTCAGATTTCTGAGCCAAGCCAATAATGATCCAAAGGTCATTTCATAACCAGGTAACATAATAATACAGGGAATTTTCTGTAAACTTAATTGATAGTAATTGAAAGGCTAGTGTCTTATTCTATGTTTAATTATATACATGTCAAATAAAATGTGCTTTACTGAAAATTTTTACTAGAAAAGATGATAATGGGGAAAATTAACCAAAAAAATTAACTATGTGCCAAAATACTGTGGAACAGGGCGGTACATGTTAAGAAATATGGGTAAAAAGGTCATGATATCAAAACCAAACAAATGATACTCGTTTAACAGGAGACAGGATTAACCTGCAGCAGCGAACAATAATGAATACAAGGTTAGCAAAAATACTAATAACAAATGCAAAACATAAACATAGGAAACTTAAAGGTGCAATGTGTAACAGCTTGAAAAAAAACATGAACACGTGTTGATTTCTTTCTAATTTCTAATGGATTGCAATGTACCTTAACAAATAAGCACTTCAGTTGACTCTCTTGATTGATGCACATTCAGAAAAAAATTATCTGCACTTTTACTGCTAAGTAGAAGTCATGGGTTTGATATTCCAAGAAAACAAAAATGGGATTTTTATTTTTTTCTCCTGCTCCTTAACAGTGGTAAATGTATATAAATCTAGCTAACATTAGTTTAAAAATGACTTCCATACCAATGTATGGTACCAGTGTAAGTGCGCAAAATTTACTGATTGCACCTTTAACGCTTTATACATAGAAATAGAAATACTGTGAAATTCAAAATTTCAATCTTAGTGTGTTTTTGGAGGACATAACAATATCTTATTACTTTTGAGAAATTTTTCCATTTTTTTTTTTTTTTTTGTTATGTAGAAAATCAAGGTTAATGAAGTAACCATATTTGGTTCCTTACCCATAAGTTGCAAAAAAAGAAAGGAAAAGAATAAAAATTCAAGAAGTAAATATAAAAAATACAATAAAAAAAAACATGTAAGGTGAAAGGAACATGTGTTATAGAACATTAGAACATCACTTTTAGAACATACACTGGAAAAAATTGAAATCTTACCAAGTGTATTTTTCTCATTTCTAGTCAAAATATCTCATCACACTTAATATAAGACGTAATCACCTAAAGAGTAACTTTTCAGTGAAATATAAGAACGTATTTTTAGACAACAGATCTTGAAAATGTTATTTCAAGAAATCATACCAAGATAATTTTCACTCGTTCCATTGGCAGATTTTTTTTTTTGCTCAGTTCAAGATTTTTTTGCTTAGTTCAAGCAAAAAAAATCTGTCAATGGAACAAGTGAAAATTATCTTGGTAAGATTTCTTGAAATAAGATTTTCAAGATCTGTTGTCTAAAAATACGTTCTTATATCTCACTGAAGTTACTCTTTAGGTGATTACGTCTTATTTTAAGTGTGATGAGATATTTTGACTAGAAATGAGAATTATACACTTGGTAAGATTTGGATTTTTGCAGTGTACGACCAATTCAGACCCTTGTCAACATCCACATTATCCCTTTGAACATCATTCCTTACATTAGTACCATTACTTCATGGTACCTAACACAGCAGGTACACTCACTGCTCATGCAGAGGTGGTCCTTACAGACCCTGTAGACCACATTGGACCTGAGATTGTACCCTCACTGTAACTGTTGCCATCACTGTCTTTTAATGAATGCAGAAATTACCCAAAAAATTGTCACTTGCCCGATAAATGGTTAAAGGTTAAACTATATTAGTAGATTAAGGTTAGGGGTGTGTATTGGCAAAAATCTGGTGATACGATACAAATCACAATACTAGGATCACGATACGATATATCGCGATGTATCATGACAGTTAAAAAGTCAATTTTTTGTTTGTTTGTTTTTTTACAATTATTTCCTGGAAGAATTGAATTACACCCAAAATATGCACAAATACCAAACACATTTTTATTTGATCAGAACAGGATCTAATGCTATGTCACAAAATTTTTCTAATTCTCCTAGTTTCCAAAGGAACTAACATCTGCCTCTCAGACAGTAAAAAGTGCTTTAATGGTTGCATCAAATAACCATTAAACAGTGTTGAATAATAATAAATAATATATGAACAATAAAGAAAACCAAAAAACAAAAATGAACCTCCGTTATATCTGCATTTGAAAAAATACCTAAAAATATCGATACAGTACTTTTTAATATCGATACAGTATTGTGAAAGGAAATATCGCGATATATTGCAGAACCGATATTTTCATACACCCTAATTAAGATACACAATATAAAGCAAATATATGGATTATGAAGGGCAAAGAAAAGCCTGCTGGTATGCATACTATGGGGAAGAAATGCAAAACACCAAATTATGTTAAGTGCTGTCATAAAAAGTACAATTTACGACGCAAAACTAACAATACAGCGTATTATCGAATGACATCATCACTCAATATAATATCATCAAATCACACGGGCCTATTTCTGTACAGATTAGATTTACTGGGACATGAGTTCATCTGTCAGTACACACACCACACACAAATAGAGATTTATGGGTATATTCATTGTGCAGCCGCTGTGGCCGGCGGGCAGGGAGCCGAGCCCACCTGATGAGATTCCTCTGCGGGATCTCTGGCCTGAGTCCCAGGAGGTAGAAGGGACAAATAAGCCCTTACAGGCAATACTCCTAAATTGGAAAAAGAGCCCAACACTTTTAGCAGCAGGACACACACTATACTGTAAAGCACTCTGCAGGTATGGCTTACATCTTCACCTTTCCTCTTCTTTTGACTTTTCTGATTATGACCCTCCTTGTGCTCATTAACTTTAAATAAAACACCTCTTTTATTGGAACACTTCAATTCCTTCTCTCCTTCTCTAAGCAATCTGGGTTTCTCCATCTATTATTTCATATATATCAAGTTCTTCAGCTTTCATGGGTTTCTTTTTCCTACTGCTTCCATTTCCTCTTGTTTCATCTATCCGTCTCCAAACCAACAAGCTGCCGTGATTCCTGTCAGGTCTAAACCAATCTCCGCCCCGCTTTCACCCAATCATTCTTTCGCAATCTTTTCCTCTGGCTTCACTCTCCACTCCATCTCTCTCTTCATTTCAGCTCCTCTATTTCTTATTCATCACTCAACCCGAACATGCATTCAGTTTTATATGACTCCCACACGCTTCCCCTCATCCCACCTTCTCCTTCTGCTCTTGTTACAGTATTGCAGTATCACTGGCTTTCCCTTTTTTTTTTCTCCGTCTGAATTCCTGGAGAAGAGACTGTGGTTGTTGTAGTATAAATCATTCTCTGCACATACCAACACTGCCAATTACTTAAGAGCAATGAAGCGTGCACTATGGAGTATGACACCACATGCACTTGCATATGTATGATGTTACATACGTCCAAGTGGATGGTGGAAGACACACAATCATTTCTGAAAAATAGAAGCAGGACGACAACGGATTTTTCCCATTAACTTGGCTAGGACTGCGCGATATTGGAAAAAACTGGCACTGCAATTTTTTTAACCCTGCGATATATACTGAACAACAAAAGAAACGCAAGTTTTGGTCGTTAATTTAGGCAAGAGTTCAGCTGTCCTGTTGAGTTGTCAACTGAGATACACATTACAATAAGTGAGTTGTAACCATTGGAGCGTGTGTTTGCAGGTAAACACGACCACGAGTGGTGTTGAGCACGTGTACAAAGTATCGGAGGTGCGGTACGTTTTGAGTGATATGGTAGTGGGAGCAACAAATGGGAGTGGCAATTCCCTTTGTTTATCCGGGGTCTATAAAAAGAAATGGTAAGATTCAAAAGTTACTGCATTACCACGATGCCTCGCCTTAACGATAATCTGAGAGAACGCGCCATTGGTATGCTTGATGCTGGTTTAACGGCTCGCAACGTTGCCAGACGTCTGCAAGTGCACGAGTCCACCATCAGTAGGCTGAGGACACGATTCCGTGACATAGGGACTACTCGGGACAGACCAAGATCCGGAAGACCACGTGTGACCACCTGTAATCAGGATCGCCATATTCGCTTGGCCCATCTCTGTGACTGTCAACTCAGTGCTACAAGGACAGCAAGAGAGACCCACTGTAAATTTCACAGCTGGATATAAATATCTCATATGAAACCAATATTCATAATAAAACTCCCATATAAACCAATACCAAAACATACTTGCGTTTCTTTTGTTGTTCAGTATATATTGCGATATGAAAAAATACTCGGGAGGATATAATAGCTGTGTGGAGCCAACGTAAATGGTCAAACTAATTATTTGTATAATTTGTTACTGGTATTATTTGGGCAAACGTGGTGTATGACATTCTGTTCATGCTTTCTTTTCTTGTATTAGTCATTTAATAGGTCTTATGTATTTTCTTTTATTTTTTGTAGTTTTGTTTGGTCGCTTTGTGTTTTTTTTTCTCTCTTCTGCCCAGTTTACTCAGTTCTGGTTGTAGTTATTGTTACCATTATAATTATCATCATGGTTGTTACTGTTTGTATTGTTGATACTTTCTTGTGAGGGTCTTCGCCATCTTCTTCTTTCTTGCCCCCCCCCCCATGTCAGGTCTGGCAACAAAACTCATAATAAACACAACAGAATATCATGGGGAGCTTCATATACTTTATGAAGTGACCCTTGGCAAAGCAAATTTGTTCAGCACCAAAAGGCAGCCAGACTACCATTCTGCTGTTAAGATGCTGGACAAGACAAGATAAAAAAAATAAAAAAAATTATTTGTGTTACCTTTCATTGTTGCAACAGGTTCAAGGCACTGTCGACACAGAACACGTGTTTCAATATCATGCTCCTCGTAGCCAAAACTAGAAAAGCACTCTGAGAGCGCAGACCTTCACCAAGGCAGATCAGCCCCCCCCCAGATCACCACCAAAATTTAATAATTTGTCCCTTGTGCCAGTATCAACATTTCCTGAAAATTTCGTGAAAATCCTTCCATAAGTGTTTGAGTTATCTTGCTAACAGACAGACAAACAAAAAATCCCCCCCCCCCCCCCCCCCCGATCATCACCAAAATTTAATCATTTGTCCCTTGTACCAGTATTAACATTTCCTGAAAATTTCATCAAAATCCTTCCATGACTTTTTGAGTTATCCTGCTAACAGACCAACAAACAAACAAACAAACTAGAAAAGCAAAAGCACTTGGAGAGATCAGACCTCCACCAAGGCAGATCAGCCCCCCCCACGTCCCATCCCCCGATCACCACCAAAATTTAATCATTTGTTCCTTCTGCCAGTGCCAACCTTTCCTGAAAATTTTATTGAAATCCTTCCATAACTTTTGGAGTTATCTTGCTAACAGACCAATAAACAAACAAACCCAGATGAAAGCACAACCTCCTTGGTGGAGGTACTAACTCCAGATTACATTACATTTATGCATTTAGCAGACGCTTTTTTCCAAAGCGACTTACAGGGGAAAACCAATCAAATCAATCAATCAATCAAATTTTACTTATATAGTGCCAAATCATTACAAAAGTTATCTCATGACACTTTACATACAGAGTTGGTCAAAACCAGACTCTAAGCCAATTCACAGAAACCCAACAGAATCAGATAATGGATGTTGCTTTTCTTTTTGGCACCAAGTCTTCATTTACATTGATTTTCTCTTGTTCGTTGCTCATTTTTCAATATTCTTACCAGCGACTCACTCCAAACTGATTAAGAACAACTGTGATTGGTGGATCGCTGCATACAGTGTGTCAGGTACCCTTGAAATTAGATGAGAACACGTTGAGGTCATTTGCCTCCTACATTGCAGGACCTGCGATGTGACTATTGCGCACATGTACATCGCAGCGTTGATGCTCAAACGATATATTGTGCAGCTCTAAACTTGGCACTGTGATCACAAGTTTTAGACAGTTTCCTAACACTCAGGGGGAAAATATGTGATGTAAAGAGATGATTTTTTTTGTCTGCAAAGAATCAGGGAATGCACAGACTTGAGATGGATTTCAGACACACAATAATTCAGCAATAGTTTTATTTTTGCACTATAATGATGAAATCCCCCTAAGGCAGATGCCTAGGCTACAAGTGGAGGTGGAGTGGTTCTGGTACAGACACACAGGCAGATAAAGACAGTTCTCATATGCACTTTTTGTTTTTTAGATAAATCGTATATGTATAGTTGACGCAGAAACATTCTCTTAACATTCTGCTAAACCATGCACATGTACTTGTGTACACTACAGACACACTGTAACCCCACTGTTTCCACTGCCTTATGCAAACACTTTGCACAAGGGTATACAGCAGATTCTCATCCGCCCTCATACACAAACACTTCTGTACCCTGAGGTGTGTGTGTGCTTTCAAATACAAGACAGGTATCTCCTGTTGGCTGTGTTAAGAGAGCTTCCTCTGTTCAAACAGGATCTGTCCTGGATAAAAACAACAGAATCACCAGACAGAAGGACAGAGGACACCTTCCTATAGTGAAGGTTTCACTCAATTTGTGTGCGATTACTTAATAAATAGGGCACCTGATGTCAAGTTGTAGACAGATATTGGGAGCAGTTTTTCTGGTAAATGGACGGCGCGAACAAAGTACTGACTGAAACATCGCTTCAGCTTATGCCAAGTTTAACTCAAACAGCCAAAATCAGGAGAAAACTCACACTTTCCTTTTGCAGCTTTCTCCTCTTAGTCCAAATCAAAAGTGAAATATAAATATAAATAGAGATCTGATGTTGTTTCATGTTGTTATGGAAATGTGCCCAGACATGAACCAGAGTAGTATCTGAGTCGAGTCACATGCAGGTAAATAATCTCAGTCATTGGCTATTGCAGCTGTCAATCATGTATTTCAATCATGTCTTAACCCTTCATAGTAGAGCTGCACAATATCGATGGCCGTAAAACAAAACCTCCTATCTGCAAATTTTTAGATTTTGAGTTTTCACATTAAATGGTGAGAACAAGGATGACTCGACATTTTCAGTCTAATAATCCCACCCTTTCTTATGACATGAGGTCACCTGACAACAACAACAAAGACCATACTATAATAAAACTAAACCATCAATCAATCAATCAATTAAATTTTATTTATATAGCGCCAAATCATAACAAAAGTTATCTCATGACACTTTACATATAGAGTTGTTTAAAACCAGACTCTAAGCCAATTTACAGAAACCCAACAGAATCCTCCAGGATCCACGTTTTTTTTGTTTCCTGAAAAAAATGATTTTTCCAAATTGGAGGTTTTGTATTTTGGCCATCGATATATTGTTTGAGCATCGGCATCTCAGTGTATGTGTGCACAATAGTCACATTGCAGGTCACAATCCTTCTTAATCAGTTTGCCGAAGCAGACCACACCCCTGCACATGGAGTGAGTCTCAAAAAAAAAAAAAAAAAGAGCGATCGAAAAATGAGCAACAAACAAGAGAAAATCACTGAAAATGAAGACTTAGTGCCAAAAAGAAAAGCAGCATCAGTTATCTGGAATTATTTCAGCTACAGGAAGGATGATACTAAAACATGTGTTCTGTGTCGACAGTGTCTTGCACCTGTCGTCACAACGAGAGGAAACACAACTAACTTGTTTGACCATTTACGTCGGCACTACACAGCTATTATATCCATGTGAATATTTTTTCATATCGCAGCATATATATCGCAGGGTTAAAAAAAAAAAAAATCGCAATGTCAGTTTTTTCCGATATTGTGCAGCCCTATTTCATAGGGCCCTCATAGAAATACTCTGAAATACAACATTTCAAGCTTAGTGTGTTATTGGAGGACATAACAAGATTTTATAACTTTTTGAGAAAAATTTCCAAATTTTTTACTGTTATGTAGAAATTCTAGGTTAATAAAGATACCATATATGGTTCCTTGCCCATAAGTGGCAAAAAAAAAAAAAAAAAAATCCAAGAAGTTTATAAAAAATACAAGAAAAACACATGAAAAGTTAAAGGAACCTGTATTTTAGAACATTAGAACATCACTTTTAGAACATTACAACATCCACATGATCCTTTGAACCTCATTCCTTACATTAGTACCATTACTTTATGGTACCTAACAAAGCAGGTACACTCACTGTTTATGCAGAGGTGGACCTTACAGACCCTGTAGACCACATTGGACCTGAGATTGTTTCCTCACTGTAACTGTTGCTGTCACTGTCTTTTAATGTATGCGGAAATTACCAAAAATAGTCACTTGCCTGATAAAGGGTTAACTCCCCTACTGATTCGACAACACTCATGACGTCAAAATCAGGGCGTCGTGGGGATAGATTTTTATGCAGTACATTCAGAAGTCTCATGCTGAAAGCTAATTATGGATTTTAGCTCAGTGATGCTAAAATACTATCAAGCACTGCAGCTTTAGATTAAAAATCCATTTAAACCACTCATTAGCTGCTTAGAAAACCTGCAGCCAAATAGCTTCATTTCAGCATTGCATATGTGTGCACTTAAAATGTAGTGGACGAAGGGATATAAGTACCCGATATAAAAATCAAAGTTGGTTTTTAGTAGGCTCAGCAGCAGCTGTTTTTCCCAGCAGCCCCATAACAGGTTGGATATTCTGGACATACACTGATGACTTCTGAAACATATTAATCGAAGTTAGAAGGTAGTGGGAAGAGCAGAAGTTGCAAAGAAACTTCGCATGGAATCAAGAGTGATATTTAAATTATATCAACATACTGTATCCTAACTGAGGAAAATGGCATCATCTCTATAGAAATACAAAGTCAATATAGTGATTTTTTTAATATACTGAACATATAGTCTAACAGTCTTCTTTACTGCATTTCTTTGCTTTTTTCTGACTTGTCAAAACCTACAGTTGTCTGTCAGCTGAAAACAGTGAAACCGTCAATTCATGAACACAAACAGGGCTTTATGCTTCTTAGAGACTCTACAGGGAACATTTAAGGCTGGTTTTGTTGACTTAGTCTACCAAAGTGAAAAATGAACTTCCATAATTTTGGTTGAATTTCTTTATGACACTAATATGCATCACTATCTGTCTACTTCTCCATCATTTCACCTCACATCATTAACCCATAAAGACCCAGTGCTACTTTCATGGCAGTTCCTAAATGATTTTTTCCTCTATATTTACCTTTTCTAAAAGGGGTCATATTTTGCTAAACCTACTTTTATTCGTCTTTGGTTCATTTATTTGTGTATTTGAAGCCTAATAGTTCATAAAGTTTGAATTTGAACCCTCCAGGTGCTGCAAAGCTATCTTTAGATTCATTTTGGCAAAACTCGAGGGGATTTCTACAACCCGTTTGAATTCCTGCTTAATTTGTTACGTCTATAACTAGTTACATCACGACATTTGCACATATAAGGTCAAGACTTCTGATGAACATTTCTCCAAGTACGACATAATTGTTTGTCAGCAGCAGTGGTTGTAGTAAAAACTGTCCAAACTTCAAGACGATTACCTAAAATGTTCAGTTGTTGGTTGAACGGGATGGAGCAGCACAGTCAACAACCTGGAGGGGGTGGGGCCTGAAATGGGTCATTTGCATTTAAAGGGCCAGCACTCAAAACGACCTTTCCGGTGTCATTACTCAGAAATAGGGTTGAAGATGGACCTGTGGAGTTGAATTAATGAAGAATTCAGACCAAAGCATAGCATTTACAGTTTATGTAGACCACAGGGAAATGTTTTAAAATGTATAATTCCATTTAAAAAAGCCAAATATCACTCCTTTAAGAGATGTATCACCATTTACTATAACATTAGCCTTTGTATTTTGCATTTTAAGTGAAAATCTGGTATTTTCCTGTATTTAATTTGCCGATCATGTTGAGGTTCATACAAGCTCACAGTAAATTCAAAGGTTATTAGATCAGAAATGGACAAAACTGAAGAGAAGGGGACTTTTTTAGTAAAATCTATCATTAACTGAACATTAATGAAGTGTCTCCATTCACTGTCATTTATCAAACTCCATTGGTTTTACTGGTGAATCAATGTTGTAGAAGATGATGGTGTGACGGATGAATGTCCAAATGGGTCATATCTGATGATCATGAAAAGATGACACACTGTATTTTACACCAATTATTTACATGTATTGATAGGATTAGTGGATCAACAGGTATTTAACAGTTTACATCAGTAGAGGATTTTGCTTTAATGGTGGATGTTTGGGTCTTTGCGAGTTAACCCATTTTACATAGTTGCGGAAAAAATTATTAAACCAACAAAAGTAATCAAAACAATGGTTATGCAATCGAGTACTAACTCCTGTGTGTATCATGTGACTAAAACAGACAAACGAAAACATGGAATGCCTAAAAACACTGTTTTTGTCAGTGCAATGCCATAAATACTGATGTAAGAAGTGAAGTAATTTTGGTTATTATCAAGAAAACATGGAAAATGGATAGATATCAGCTCTGAAATTAAACTCTTATGAGTTATTTTTGTTGTTATGACCATGAAAACATGACAAACTGTATTTTACAACCAAATTATTTACATGTATTGATAGGATTAGTGGATCAACATGCATTAAACATTTTACATCAGTAGAGGATTTTGCTTTATGGTGGATGTTTGGGTCTTTGCGAGTTAACCCATTTTACATAGTTGCGGAAAAAATTATTAAACCAACAAAAGTAATCAAAACAATGGTTATGCAATCGAGTACTAACTCCTGTGTGTATCATGTGACTAAAACAGACAAACGAAAACATGGAATGCCTAAAAACACTGTTTTTGTCAGTGCAATGCCATAAATACTGATGTAAGAAGTGAAGTAATTTTGGTTATTATCAAGAAAACATGGAAAATGGATAGATATCAGCTCTGAAATTAAACTCTTATGAGTTATTTTTGTTGTTATGACCATGAAAACATGACAAACTGTATTTTACAACCAAATTATTTACATGTATTGATAGGATTAGTGGATCAACATGCATTAAACATTTTACATCAGTAGAGGATTTTGCTTTATGGTGGATGTTTGGGTCTTTGCGAGTTAACCCATTTTACATAGTTGCAGAAAAAATTATTAAATCAAAAGTCATCAAAAACAATGGTTTTGCAATCAAGTACTAACTCCTGTGTGTATCGCGTGACTAAAACAGACAGAAAAGAAAACATGGAATGCCTAAAAATACTGTTTTTGTCAGTACAATGCCATAAATACTGATGTAAGAACTAAAGTAATTTTGGTTATTATCAAGAAAACATGGAAAATGGATAGATATCAGCTCTGAAATTAAACTCTTATGAGCTATTTTTGTTGTTATGACCATGAAAAGATGACAAACTATATTTTACACCAATTATTTACATGTATTGATAGGATTAGTGGATCAACATGCATTAAACATTTTACATCAGTAGATGATTTTGCTTTAATGGTGGATGTTTGGGTCTTCGCGAGTTAACCCATTTTACATAGTTGCAGAAAAAATTATTAAATCAAAAGTCATCAAAAACAATGGTTATGTAATCAAGTACTAACTCCTGTGTGTGTCACGTGACTAAAACAGACAGAAAAGAAAACATGGAATGCCTAAAAACACTGTTTTTGTCAGTACAATGCCACAGATATTGATGTAAGAACTGAAGTGATTTTGGTTATTATCAAGAAAACCATGGAAAATGGATAGATATCAGCTCTGAAATTAAACTCTTATGAGCTATTTTTGTTGTTATGACCATGAAAAGATGACAAACTGTATTTTACACCAATTATTTACATGTATTGATAGGATTAGTGGATCAACATGCATTAAACATTTTACATCAGTAGAGGATTTTGCGTTGATGGTGGATGTTTGGGTCTTTGCGAGTTAACCCATTTTACATAGCTGCGGAAAAAATTATTAAACCAAAAAAAGTAATCAAAAACAGTGGTTATGCAATCAAGTACTAACTCCTGTGTGTATCATGTGACTAAAACAGACAGAAAAGAAAACATGGAATGCCTAAAAACACTATTTTTGTCAGTACAATGCCATAAATACTGATGTAAGAACTAAAGTAATTTTGGTTATTATCAAGAAAACATGGAAAATAGATAGATATCAGCTCTGAAATTAAACACTTATGAGCTATTTTTGTTGTTATGACCATGAAAAGATGACAAACTGTAATTTGCACCAATTATTTACATGTATTGATAGTATTAGTAGATCCACAGGTATTTAACAGTTTACATCATTAGAGGCTTTGGGTCGCTGATGACTGTTTGGGTCTTCATGGGTTAATGTGAGGATGTCTGGATGGAAGTTACAGATGCATCCTTTTCCCATAGCCACCACGATGTTGGCTATTGATGTTTAGAAATGCCTCGAGTAGCACTATCAAAGTTTGGGGTCCGGGAACAGTGTCATTCACTTTAAGGGTCAATGGTTTGCTGACCCACTGTGCTGAGGGAGAAAAATGAATCAAAGAACCTTTGACTCTGCCCTGCATGCTGATTGACACCTGTGTGCTCCACGCTGGACCAGTCGGATGTGCATATCAATGCACTGGCCTGTGTGCACGAGTGTGTCAAACACACTGCTCTCACACAGAGGGGGACCCTGTTCTCGCAGACACAGCCCAGGAAGCTTTGCTGCTCCAGAGGATGAAAGACGCCTGTGTGTATGTGTGTATTTTCTCCCTATTCACAACAGCATGGACACACTCGGGTATAAAGACACACACACCTTCCTCTGTTGTAGCGCAGGTGAAAATTGGGGACACTTCTACCATTTTAAATTCCATTTTATACATTTGTGGGTCAACCCCAGCAATGATTCACCCAAGCCTCTTTCACGGGCTTTATATATCAATACCTGCAGAACTTTAAACACACATTTAGCACCATGTCCTACCTCAGCTTCTTATCCAAAGTATGCACCTCTGGCAGAAGAAATTCACTCCTGCCTCAAGGAATAAAGCTGACTTGACCTCAAAAAAAAAAAAAAAAAGTAGCCACATTCATGATTCTGCGACTGTCAAGTGATAATGTCATAATGTTCATCGCTTCTCGCTTTCACAGTTGACTCTATTTGCGTGTGTGTGTTATGTAATGCTACGTTTTTTTGGCAGGTGGATATGCAACAGACCCTGCTAGGATGGGAGCAGATGTCATAGGAACTGCAGTTCAGGTGGACTTTGCCATTTCAGCAAAGACAAAAACCTTCTCTTTGTGTTTTTACTGAGATCAGCAGAAGACACACACACACACACACACACACACACACATACACACACAAGCAATCTCTATAATTAGTCTATTCTGCAGTGAATGAACTCCAGCATGCATTAACTGTGAGCCGGCACCGAACCTCATGAAGGACTAAAAATAAACACTGGTTTGTAGCATCAGTGCATCTGATCACAGCTTTAGAACTGGAGTCAATGGGATAAAAAAAAAAAAAAAAAAAATGATGCTTTTGTGTTAAATTTTCACTAATTTAATCATTTTACCATAACCTATACTATAAACTGCAAGATGCATGCACTTTGCAGCTGAGTGAACACAACCATATTCATGTGGCCCTTCCATTCCCATCCTGAAGGTCTTTTTCATATATCATATCATTTTATATCACACTCATATCCAGTAAAAACTGTGATGGAAGGTAGTAGCCTACAAGAAAAATAACCTCTGGACCAACATTTCCTGTCATAAAACAATAAAATAATTGCCTTTCGGGGCCTGTCTATCACAGCCATCTTTGCAATTGCTCTACAACTGAAAACTAAAGCAGTAAAAAAAAAAAAAAAAAAACATTTCCAGCCATAATTATTACACAATGTATTCAAGACACTTGATAGTACCACCTGCTTTAGTCTGTATTTTCTTAAAAATCTGGGCTAAAGGAAACTCAGAGGTGTTGGCATTATGTGGAATGGGTTTTCTGTTCATGTCACTTGGGCTTATTGTTAAATGCCTCTCAGCTCATGTAAAATCCAAGACGCTATTGGATGTTTTTGATCCAAAACACAGACAATAGGCGAACAATGACAGGTCTGTTAGAATTTACACATGTTTTAAAGAAAATAACAAAACACACATTCAATATCCAGTGGGTCATTGCAATCAAATTGTTAATACGATTCACTGGTCGTTTTTTTTTTTTTTTTTTTTTCATTTTATAAATAAAGCAGAACATCCCACCTACCTTTTAAGAAGAAGCAGAAAGAACAAGGTCAACATCGACCCTGTCCCGCATCTGTAATATTTGGTAGTGTCCTGTCAAGCGTTTGAATGATTTCTGTTCATTTACCTGTTGCGGTAGTCTTCAATAGCGGTGCTGATCCTACATCCAGCCTGGCAATCTTGACGCTCAGGAGGGAGGATCCGATCCAGCAGCCGGGGCGGGCGACGGCTGCAAATGGGCGTCACCAGCGTCAAGTCCGACGGAATGACGCAATAGACTTCCGGTGTGGATTTTCAAAATAAATGAGATGATTTAAGGCTTTTATAGCAAAAGCAGGAAGTTGATCCTAATCTTAAAACATCTCATTAACAGCCCTAGATGTACAGGGTGGGGAAGCAAAATTTACAATATTTTGAGGCAGGGATTGAAAGACAGTGTATGACCAATTAGTTTATTGAAAGTCATGACAATTTATTTGCCACAAGAAAATTTACATAATAGAAAATGTTTTTATTCTATGTGTCCTCCTTCTTTCTCAATAACTGCCTTCACACGCTTCCTGAAACTTGCACAAGTGTTCCTCAAATATTCAGGTGACAACTTCTCCCATTCTTCTTTAATAGTATCTTCCAGACTTTCTCCTAATAGTTTTGCTCATAGTCATTCTCTTCTTTCCATTATAAACAGTCTTTATGGACACTCCAACTATTTTTGAAATCTCCTTTGGTGTGACGAGTGCATTCAGTAAATCACACACTCTTTGACGTTTGCTTTCCTGATTACTCATATGGGCAAAAGTTTGTGAAAAGGTATGGATAATAGTGTTAGGTATGATTATGACATCAATATATGTTTGGTTTCAAAACAACTGACGTAGTGCCTGCTGAGAAAAAACAACTAAATGTTCATTGTAAATTTTGCTTCCCCACCCTGTACAGTACAAACAAAAAGTTAACCCTCCAGTATCTCGTCCAGTAAGGCCCTTACTAAGCACCAAGTGTGCATTTTTGACACACTTGTGGAATAATGTCAAAAAAAGTTTTCATATAGTTTGTTTTTAATTATTTAACACTTTTTTTCAATTTCATCAACTTGAGCTGTAAATAAAAAATACCAAATACTGAATAATTGTCACATTTTTTAACCCTTTAAATGCCGTGTTTGTAATGTAAACAAACCATTTTTTTTGGATGCATTCATTCATTCATTTTCTTAACCTGCTTTATCCTCACTAGGGTCACGGGGGTCGCTTGGAGCCTATCCCAGCTAAATAGGGGCAAAGGCAGGGTACACCCTGGACATTTCGCCAGTTCATCACAGGGCTGACATATAGAGACAAACAGTCACTCTCACATTCACACCTATGGGCAATTTAGATTAACCAATTAACCTGTGAGAGCATGTCTTTGGATGGTGGTAGAAAGCTGGAGTACCCGGAGAGAACCCACGCAGACACAGGGAGAACATGCAAACTCTACACAGAAAGGTCCCACCCCCCGTCGACTGGTGTTGGAATCGAACCCAGGACCTTCTTGCTGTGAGGCATGAGTGCTAACCACTGCACCACCGTGTCATGTTGGATGCAAAAAAACACAAAAAAAAATATTTTTTTTCAATACACTACATAAAAAGTGGATCACATATTATTTGATTTTTTGCAGCCTGGCATATGTCAATGATTAACTCCAACATTGGTTAATTTGCAGTATTATTTTTGGCGCTAGGTCAAATGTACAAAATTACTAGCATCTGTCACCAATTGTGCTAAAAAAGGCACACCTATAAATCAAACTATTAAATATTCTATATTAATTTATTTTTCTGCTCTAATTTGATTTTATTTTTGTACATCAAGGTCAGCCCTAATCATACATATCAAATGGAAGAAATAGTGCGTTTTAGGCACACTTGGGAGACAGATGCTAGTCTTGTAATTTTCTTTTGTTTACAATGTGCAAATTTTAGTTGGTGGCCAGAATTTTAAAGATCATGCAAAAATGAACAACTTTTGAATTCTAACCTTATTTAAATTGTCAAAAATAATATGAAGTTTTTTAAAACGAAGTGCAAAGTGTGCCTAAAAGGCGCACCCAGATACTGGATGGTTATTTATTTATTTATTTATTTATTTATTTATTTATTTATTTATTTATGGTCATTTTGCCATCTGTAAATAAAACTATATCTGGTCATTTTAAAAAAATGTGTTTCAATTCCATTCACACATAAAAAAGTAAAAAGCACTGTGCAAGAATCCCAACTGCAAAAATAGCCCAAAAATTAAAAATATCCTTAACTTTTTGTTTGTAGTGTACAATTAACAGCTATGATTCTTTAAGGAATGGGTGTCAAACTCATTTTAATTCAGCCCAATTTGATTTCAAGTAGACCGGACCAGTAAAATTATAGCAGAATAAACAATAAATAATGACAAATCGATTTTTTTCTCTTCATTTTAGTGCAATAACAGTAAAATTACATGGTGTAAATTTATTTACAAACCATCCTTTCACACAGAATGTGAATAACCATGAATAACTTCAACTTTCTTTACAAAAATAAGTGCATTTTAACAATACTATGACTCAGCTTATAATTTACACATGTATATTACAACCTACAGATCACATTAGATCTCCAAAAGCACAAAACATTAGTAACAGGTATCTGGAACTGAAAAATAGATGACTTAATATATACTCTTTTGTGTACTTTTTGTGGATTTTCAAAATAAATGAGGACGATTTAGTGCTTTAACAGTAAAAGCATGTAGGTGATCCTACTCCTAAAACATTTCATTTACAGCTCTGATTCTTTAAGGAATGGGTGTGAAACTTATTTTAGTTCAGCCCAATTTGATTTCAAGTAGACCGGACCAGTAAAATTGTAGCATAATAAATTATAAATCATGACAAATCCATTTTTTTCTCTTTGTTTTAGTGCAATAAAAGTAAAATTACATGCTAATCTTTTCTGTAGAAGATTTCCATTTTACTACATGTTAATGAACTACCACAACTGATCAAGTATGTATTGGCGCATAACATTATTACCATCTAATATTGTGTAGGTTCTCCTTTTGCCACAAAAACAGCTCTGATCTGAGGCCTAGACTCCACCAGACCTCTGAAGGTGTGTTGTGGTATCTGGAGCAAGATGTTAGCAGCAGATCTCTGAAGTCCTAGAAGTAGAAAGGTGGACCTCCATGGAAGGGATTTATTTGTCTAACACCCCCCACAGATGATCAGTGGTCCTGAGATTGGGATGTCCTAGTCCAGTTCTGGTCAGGACTAACCGCTGTAGACCAGGAACACCCAACAAGACCTGCAGCTGTGGAGATACTCTGACCCAGTCCTCACCATTACAATATGGCCCTGGTCAAAGTCACTCAGTTCATTACACTGGTCATTTTGAGAGCCCTACTGTTGCCAGTATTGCTATTTCCTTTGCATCAGCTTCAAGGACTAAATGTTCACTTGGTGCCTAATATGTATAACCTAATGAAAAGCAATGGCAAAATGAAATAATCAATTTTATATTACTACTTCTCCTCACAGTGGTCAGAATGTTATGGCTTATCACTATGTGTAGATTTTTACTTGCAAATTTTGGTTTATTTTTCATTGTTCATTCATCTCCATTTTCATTTAACACTTTCTTTTACAGTATGTTATCATGTTTCATTACTCAGTATTGATATTTCTTTATTTGTCTAAAGGTTTCCAGGAGATACAACCCTCAAGTTTTTAGAAATAAGGTATAAATAGTTGCAAGTATGCATTTCAGCATGCGACTATAGCATTACTTAAGAAATGTTTTCTTGATCTTAATCAGAAGTATAACTAAATGTTAGGGTCAATGCAGGGCACTTTCTTAAAGGTATCCATCATAATATATGTAAGATTTTAGTTATAGTATAGCATAGTAAGTTTATTTAATGACATACAGTACATGATGTCAGTTGTTCACTCATCTCCACTTTCAGCAGTGTTTTCTTTCATTTGACAGTTTCTTTTTGTATAAGGTAATGATTCTACTTTATTTCTTAATAATTACCTCCGCCAAGGAGGTTATGTTTTTGCCAGGGTTTGTTTGTTTGTTTGTCTGTCTGTCTGTCCGTTAGTGTGCAACATAACTCAAAAAGTTATGGACAGACTTTGATGAAATTTTCAGGGTTTGTTGGAAATGGGATAAGGAAGAAATGATTAAATTTTGGTGGTGATGGGGGGGGGGGGGGGGGGGGGGGCATTTCCAACAAACCCTGAAAATTTCATCAAAATCTGTCCATAACTTTTTGAGTTATGTTGCACACTAACGGACAGACAAAAAGACAGACAGACAAACAAACAAACAAACAAACAAACCCTGGCAAAAACATAACCTCCTTGGCGGGGGGGGGACACAGGGGGGGGCACTGATCAGCCTTGGCGGAGGTCTGCGCTCTCCGAGTGCTTCTAGTTTGTTTGTTTGTCTGTCTGTTTGTTTGTCTGTCCGTTAGTGTGCAACATAACTCAAAAAGTTATGGACAGATTTTGATGAAATTTTCAGGGTTTGTTGGAAATGGGATAAGGAAGGAATGATTAAATTTTGGTGGTGATCGGGGATAGGGGGGCCCATGGGGGGGCCCATTTCCAACAAACCCTGAAAATTTCATCAAAATCTGTCCATAACTTTTTGAGTTATGTTGCACACTAACGGACAGACAAACAGACAGACAAACAAACAAACCCTGGCAAAAACATAACCTCCTTGGCGTGGGGGGTGGGGTGGGCACTGATCAGCCTTGGCGGAGGTCTGCGCTCTCCGAGTGCTTCTACTTATAATATTGCCATATTTGTGTAAAGGTTTTCAGAAGATATAACCTACTATACATGAATAGTTACAATTATATGTTTCAGCACCTCAAATATGAAACAAATTAGTTAGAAAAGTTTTTCTGAATCTGTTAGTGGTGTAACTAAATGTTAAGGTAAACACGGGGCATATTTATTCAGTCTCAGCATAGCCGGATTCCAAGTGTCAGGTACTCAGGTAAGTAAATAACATGATTCCACTTCAACAGTCCTTTCAAATGTCACTTTAGGTTTATTCTCACTGTTGAAACAAAACACCATTCTTTTGACAAATTAACATTCTGTGCATAACTTTTTAAAATTATATATTTAAAAAAAAAAAAAAAAAAAAAAAATTGAAGCACTTATAATAACTAGAAGCACTCGGAGAGCGCAGACCTCCGCCAAGGCTGATCAGTGGGCCCCCCCGCCCCCGAATACCACCAAAATTTAATCATTTCTTCCTTATCCCATTTCCAACAAACCCTGAAAATTTCATCCAAATCTGTCCATAACTTTTTGAGTTATGTTGCACACTAACGATCAGTGGCCCCCCACCCCCCCGTGGGCCCCCCCACCCCCGATCACCACCAAAATTTAATCATTTCTTCCTTATCCCATTTCCAACAAACCCTGAAAATTTCATCCAAATCTGTCCATAACTTTTTGAGTTATGTTGCACACTAACGGACAGACAAACAAACCCTGGCAAAAACATAACCTCCTTGGCGGAGGTAATTAAATGAAAATAAATGAAAGTTGTGTTGTGCATTAACTGCATCATTCCCAAACTCGGCTGTGTAATGGGTTTATCATTCTGACATTTTTTGGAATCAGTTGCACTTTCGTAGTGTTAAATTTGATTAAATAAATAATGTAACAGCTGTTGGTGTAGAGCACCACCCAGAGTCTATTCTCAGTATTGCATCCAAATGGCACCTTTGTATTTGAAATTAAAACCCACCGTCTGCAATTTTCTTCATTAATTATTTTTTTTAATATGGACGAACCACCAAATCCCTCATGCCACAAGCCCTTAGCCTACTCTACATAATACACTATCACATTTACATATCTAAAACAACCTCAGAGTTCTGTATCATTTTGCACTAATCTTGGTTTGACTTTTACAGTTAAAAATTAAATATTAAATTGAACAAACAGATGTCATGTCAAGTACCTTTGAAGAAAGGTGAACAAAACAAAAAGACAAAGCCAGTATTTTCAAACTTTAATAGAGAGTAAAATTGAGATCTTGCTCTGTTTTTCTAAATCAACCAAAATATGCAGCATTTCAGGGAAAATTTATACAATTCACTACATACTCTCTAATTTACATTTTCATTTCCAGTGGAACACATTTATAGCAGATGACTTATAACAGTAAAAGACCAAAAATGAGGCAAAACAGAAGCTCAAGTAAGAAAACAACTGCTAATATAAAAACAAAAAGAATACAAAGGAAAAATGGTTCATGTCAAATAATCTTCATGTGCATCAATAGCAAACAAGCAAAAACAGAAGCACTGACCATTTTCTCTTGCAGTCCTTGAGTATTTTTGCTTGACATTATAAAAACTTTAACATTTTAACAATACATTACGTATTAAACACCATAAATACTTTTAAGCAGCTTAAAGTCAAACACATTCTCTCCTCTGTTTTCACAGCACTTAAGGCAATTGGAAGTAGTTTTAATATTTGAGAGTAATCATAACATCTTTAAAGATCCTCTTCTTCTTTGATGGCCATCAGATTTTCTGTTTGTGTTGATATATCATGACATAAATCAGACACTGGCACAGTAACATGTGATCCAGCCGACACACTCAGCTGCTCAGTATTGATCTCATAGTTTTGACATATTGTCATCATGGAGCATCCTTGGGATTCCATTGTGCATCCCTGTAATCCCACTGGTTGAGCCAGGCTGTAAAAATTAAGAATTCGAGGGCTTGGTTCTGTCTTTAGACCGCTTCCAGTGTTTGGACACACTGTTACCCAAGCATGTGCTCTGGAAGGTGGTGGTTTACGTGCAACAGAGGACTGAACAACTTCTGGTTTCAAGTCCATTTTCACATTCTCGTAGTGTGGATGATATATCTGCCCAGTGTCTGGACCTACATCCCTATAATGTGGATCATAAGTCTCCTCTTTAATCTGTGCATGCCCCTGGGTCCTACCATGGTCTGTTGAGGACACTGTGTTGTCGTTATTGTCAAGAGAAGAGATTGGATTTCCCTTGTCTCTTTTGTGCTTTTGTCCCTTTTCCTCAGCCTTGGATTTGAAGACAAATGGTAATTCAACCAACACATTCTGGTTTTCTTTTATTTTGGCACACAAATTTTCACTTGACATAAAGGAACTGTCCTTCTTTGTTTGTAGTGCCAGCATCATTTCCTTGGTTCTTAACTTCCTGTTGTTTCTCTGCTCATCAGATACCACTTGTGTTTTCTTTGGCACTCTGGGAGGGACGACCTGCGGGATGAAAACTTCATTGAGCCAAGCAAGGCGCCCATTAGATTGTACCATCAGTTTTTTGAAAACCAATGCTGGATTCACATCTTTGCTTGGTACTATGTTGAAATAATGCTTGACGACATCATTAATAATGGTATTTATTGATTTTCCACACAATCTCTTTGCAAATTGAATTACTTCACCCATAACTCCAAATGTCAACAAACGCTCAGGTAGTTTCTCCTTTGGCTGGGCTTTGTTCACACACAGGTTTAAACCTATTTCCATGCAGAGAGGATAACTTTTTTGCATTTTTTTCTCAACTGCTGGGGAAATAAAGGGCTTTTGTGGTGAGCAGTTTGCTTCAGCTGAAGTAGTTTCAGGCATAACTTGTGGTTGCTGATGGTGCATGTAACCTGAAAGATGCTCATCCTGACCAGGCTTTTGATTTGTGGTTCGATAGCATTTGGGGCAATACGTAGCACAAGAATAACATGCTGCTTCTACTTCCTTTGAGTCAGGAAATTTAAAGTTCACATATTTTTTACTGCATCTTTTATTTGAAAATGATCCTTCCATTTTTAATAGAGTTTGTCATCCAAAACTTTTGCGATATTCCTCATTTTTCAAATTAAGGTGAAAGTTATACTCCAGTATCTCTGTCACAAAATGCTGTTTGGCTGACTGCAGTACTGTGGCAAAAGTATTTATTTCAACCATAAGACCGTTGGTCAGCAATTTTGGATCAAGATTTGGTTTTACTCCAGAGGCTAAATTGAAGTCCATGCCTATTTTCTTGCATCTGGGATAGGGATAAAGTGGACAGTGATGTTCATGAGGCATTGATAGGATCTGTTTAACATAATCAGCACGTAACTTCCACAGTTCTTTATCTTCACTGGGTTCATTTTGTTGCTCAGTTTCAATGGAGCTGCCAACATTGTGGTTCATGGCAGGAGTTTGGGAGGAAGCACTGCTAAATATATCAACATCTATGCTTGGGGAAACTAGTTGTGGCAGTATTGGCTTTTTGGAGTGCATCATTTTACTGCTGAATGTTTTTGCAAACAGGGAAAAGCTCTTTTGCTCTACTATGAGTGGTATGTGTAAGAGAATATTCTTGACAAGGTCAGAATAATCATTTTGGCTCTCCAGATTAAAGTTGTGTCTGAGGACATCAAGAAAAATCTGTTCAAATGTTCCACACAACTTCTCTGCAAAGTTGGCCACTTCAGCCATTGCTCCATTGGTCAGTGTATTAACATCCAGTTTTACGGGCTGGCTCCTGTTTACAAACATCTTCAAACCAATTTCCTTGCAGAAAGGATATGGATTGTCACTTTTCTCTGAAACATTTTCTTTAGCTTCAGGGTGTGAATCTTGAGAGCAGTCTTTAGAATTACACTCTGTCTTCCCTGAAACAGTGGTGAGTTCGGCACTGACACTTCCCATGCTCTCATTTGTAATATGGTTTGATAGCATGGGAAGAGGGAGTTCAAAAAGCTCTTTTGAGAACTGGATGATATCCTCACTGTTTTGTAGCTGTCTTACTCTTATCATAGTTTCACAAGCAAAAGCACTCCTGTCCGAATCATTTACCAAATTGAGATCAAAGTTATTCTCAAGAATCTCCATGATGAAATCCTGCTGGGAGGAATTCATTGCTATGACAAATTTAGCAACTTCAAGTATCAGTGTATTCGTCAGACAGTCAAAACTGAAGTTTTTCTTTGCGCCAAAGCCAATATTTAACTCTAGGTTAGTAATTCTGGACATGGTGAAATCCCAAAATTCACGAGCCATCTCAGACAGGATGTTTTTAACTCGCTTCGCACGCATCTTCCACATGTTGTCCTCAGTTTCAATTTCCTCCGGTTCCATATCACATCCGTTACAAATGTTGGTGGTAGCACTTTCCATCTTGTTTTGCAGTGCCATAGGCCTTTCTTTTGTTTTCTTCCTTTCATGTGTTACCCTTTTCGGAGTTTGTGCATCTTTTTGAGAAACTGGCTTAAAAACAGACACCTCATTTAGCCAACCCAACCGTCCATCGTACAGCGACAACTTCGTGCTGAACTGATGTGCAAGATTCATCTCTGCTGAAATATTGAAGTTATGCTCAATGATATCGTCAATAATTTTATTTTTTGATGCCCCACACAGCTTTGTGGCAAACTTATATACTTCGTCAACAACTCTTCGTGTCAAGACATGCTCAGATAGTTTCTCCCTTGGCTTATTTTTGTTCACGCACAGGCTTAAACCTATTTCTTTGCAATATGGATAACAATCCATTATGGCTTTCTCTACTGCTGGGCTGACAAACAGCCTTTGTGATGAGCTGTCAGCAGAAGCAGTTTCAATCATGGCATATGGTTGAGTGTGCATGGAGCCAGGAACAGAGGCATCCTTCCCAGGCTTTTGATTTCTGTTTTGATAGCATTTGGGGCAAAATGTACTTTTCGCATGGTATATCTTCAAGCACTTTACGTCCGGAAGCTCAAACAGCATTTTACTTCGAAAGCCATATAATTTCTTCCTTTTGCTTTTAATGGTTCTAACGTTTTTAATAGTTTTTAGTTCAAAGGCTCTACGATACTGCTCACTCTTCAAATCAAGATGAAAATTATACTCCAGTATCTCTGTAATAAAATAATCTGTCGCTCTATGCAGAGCTTCGGCAAAAGTGTTAAGGGCAACCATAATCCCATTGGTCAGTAATTTTGCATCAAGATTTTGCTTTACTCCAGACCCTATATTGAAGTCCATGCCTATTTTCTTGCATCTGGAATAGGAATAGAGCGGACAGTGTTCATCGTGAGGCATTGATAGGATCTGCTTGACTTTATTAGCACGCAGTTTCCACAGTTCTTTATCTTTGCTGGGTTCATTTTGCAGTTCAATTTCAGCTGAGCCACTGACATTTTGGTTCACGGCTGGAGCCTGGGAAGAACCACTGGTGCATACATCTACATTTGTGCTGTTTTGGTACTGGAGTCTTGGATCTATTAATCTGTCTACCAAACGCAGGTTAATGGTCTTTTTCATGCGGCACACTGTTAAGTTCTTTAGCTCTACAATGAGAGGAATTTGCATGAAAATATTTTTGGCAAGGTCAGAATGATAACTTTGGTTATCAAGATCAAAGTTGTGTTTGAAGACATCAAGAAAAATCTGTTCAAATGTTCCACATAATTTGTCTGCAAAGTTGGCCACTTCACATATTGCTCCATTGGTCAGGGTGTTTACATCCAGTTTTACAGGTTGGCTCTTGTTCACACACAACTTCAAACCTATTTCCTTGCAGTAAGGATAAGGATCCATGTTTTCCTCTGAGACAATTACTTTAGCTTCAGGATGTGAATTCTGAGAGCACTCTTGAGAACTGTACTCTTCCTCAATAGAAGCACTACTGAGCACAACACTGGTACTGCTCGTGTTCTTATTTGCCTGTTTGACTGAGGCATTGGGAAGAGGTAGTTCAAAAGTCTCTTTTGAGAACTTGGACATGGTGTCACTGTTTCTCAGTTGTCTTAGTCTATTCATAGTTTCATATGCGAAAGCCCTCCGGTCAGAATCATTTTCTAGGTGGAGATCAAAGTTATGCTCAAAAATTTCCATGATGAAATCCTGTTGGGAACAATTCATTGCTATGGCAAATTTCGCAGCTTCAAGCACACTTGACATGCACAAACAGTCAATACTGAGGTTTTGCTTTGGGCCAAACCCAACATTGTAATCTACTCCAGCTTTTCTGGAATAGGTGAAAAGACAGTATTCTTCGTTACAGAGGATGTGTTTCACTCTGTTGCCACGCATCTTCCAGAGATTGTCTTCTGTTTTAATTTCCTCCTGGTCAATATCACACCCATTATAAATGTTTCTAAGTCTGTGTGTCTGCTCACAGCCTTCATTAGATTTCTTGTCATCAGTGTAACCTCCAGGTGGAGCGTTTACAGATGATGAATTTGATGGACTGTCAGTGGTGGAAAGAAAAGGCCTGTGAAAATCAGCACAACTTGACTCAGATTCTTTAGGTACTTCAGGGCTGAGAGAATTTACCAGGTCTTTTTCATCCTGACTGTCGACATTCCATGAATCTGTTTCTCCATCTGAGTCTAGATCAGGCTCAGTAAGTGGAGATATGTAAGAGTAGTCAGCTGGTGTTATTTGACAGGAACCAACATCAGTGCCATGATGATCCCTATGTCCAGACTGTTCTCTTCGGCGCCTTTTAGATACTGGCTCATCACTGACTAAAAGAGCCTTCTCTTCGTGTTTGGTTGACACGGTGGTTTCAATATTCTTTTTTCCCATGTCCCACACATTATGCATGTTGGTTGAGGTATGTGTTAGTTCTTGAGCTACACATTGTTTCATTTCATTCAGGTAACTTGCAAGTGGTGGACTTCCAGATGGTAACCTTGAACATGAATTGCCAGTAGTCAGAAATGGGTTTTGAATATTATCACAACTTGACTCAGATTTTCCAAATATTTCTTTACATACATCCTGATCCTCTGCATTGTTTGAATCCATTTCTCTTTTTATATCTCGATTATACTCTTCTAAAAGCCATGTTAAGGAGTCACCATCTGATATCTGAAAAGTATCTAAATCAGCGTGATGAGGAACCATGTGTTCCGATTGTTCTCTCCTGCACCTCTTGGACACTGACTCATCTGTGTCTTCAAGAGATCTCTTTTGCTTTTTACTGTTTAACTCCAACGTTCTTTTTGTTACTTCGTCAAGGTGACTCTGTTGAGCATCGTTATTGAACAAATCACATCCTTGAACCATTGTGTGAAATGGAAATTGCTCATTTCTAAATGTTGAAATTACTTGGTTAATACTAACCATAAGTCGTTTTGTCCGTTTCGTCAGGGCTGTTATGCTGAACAAAACCTGATTCTTTTCCTCCTGACCTCTAAGGTCGACTTCAAAGTTGTGTTCTAGCACCTTCAAAATGATTGCACCGTAGGATCCGCAAAGGACTTTAGCTAAATGTGCTACCTCTAACATCACACCCTTTGTCAACAAACCTTGATCTAGATTTTGTTTTGTTTCAATTCCAAAGTTCAGACCAATTTTGTCACAATAAGGGAACATGGAGACCAGAACATCCTCTTGTAGATCGTCTGAATGTTCCTCTGAGCATTGGACTCTAGTCTGATGTTTAATGTCTTCAACGTGTACTTCACCCATCTCTTCCGAGAGGCCTTCCATGTTCAGTCCATTTTTGTTGTTGCCATCACAGTCTGGGGTGTCAAACAGAGTAAAAACCTCATGCTTGTCTGTTGAAGGTTTTCTGAGTAGGTCTTCGACTCTGTATGCTAATTCATTTGTAAAATCAACACGCTGCTGTTCATTTTCCAACCCAAGATCAAAATTATTCTCCAAAATGTTGGCAATAAAATGCTTTTTACCCCTGGTTACTGTTTTAGCGAAGTCACAGATTTCAATTATGACTCCATTAGTCACTAATTTTAAGTCCACTTTTCTACCTTTGTTAGATCCAACATCAAAGTCCACTCCTATTACATGACTGTGGTTAAATGGATCTGAACATTTTGAGTGTTTCTTTACATGCCTAATGCGCCACTGCCATAATGTGCTGGGATCCATCATCTTTTTGTCCATCATGTTACAGGTGTCGCCATCCATCCGTCTTGATCTTCGATTTCTTCCTTTTCTGCAGTTAATTCAGAGATGAAAAAAATGTGATAAACACGACATTTCAATCTCATGTGATTTACAATAAAACCAATATCTATTTTGTCTAAAGAAAAAAAGAATAATTAATTAAACTTATAATACTTAATAGTCTTTTTGTCTCTGGGCAAAAATTCCATAATTAACTTTCCATCATCCTTCAACACTTTCTGACTGATTGTGACATATCTCAGTAGCCCAACAACTTTCCTCAACACTATATTTTTGTATTGCATATTTCTATCTAAGATTTCTCAACCAAGCATATTCATTCTTCAGACCTAACAAATGTGTTGAATGCATTCCCCTTAAATATTTGTTGTGACGGGCCCATTATTATTCACTATTGCTCACTAGTTCTTTTTCTAAAAATAATCTTGAACAGAGCACTCCAAACTCAACTTTTCATTCATTAACTGCACAGCACCCACCACTACTGAGGCCTTTCAGTGTGTATCACTTGTGTTGGATAGAGTACAAGAACTTGTTTTAAAAAAGTGAAACTCTTACTAAGATTTTACCATCAAAACAATTCTTTTCAAGGCTTTTTGTGCAAAACAGAAATTGATGACAATAACTTTGTTGCCTGTTGCTGACTATACAGATGTGTTGTATATGAACAGTTCTGTTCATTGTCTTTACATGCTGGGTAGTGTGTACCATGGGCACTGAGACTCTTCCACTTCAAACCCTTGTTATAGCTTATTGGATGACTTTGATGAAATCATTGCAGTCTATCTTGCAAGTGTTTTGTAAGCAATTATTAATGTTGTTTAATGTTTTAACCTATTTTCTTGTTAACTGGTTTTTTTTTTATGCAACTATGCTGCTGCAATCTTGGCCAGGTCTCCCTTCAAGATCTCAGTGGGACTAACATTAAATAAAGGCTAAACAAAACAAAAAAAAAGACACCAAAAAAATACAGTCATGGAAAAAATTATTAGACCACCCTTGTTTACTTCAATTTCTTGTTCATTTTAATGCCTGGTACAACTAAAGGTACATTTATTTGGACAAATATAATGATAACAACAAAAATGGCTCATAAGAGTTTAATTTCAGAGCTGATATCTAACCATTTTCCATGGTTTTCTTGATAATAACCAAAATCACTTCAGTTCTTACATCAATAGCTATGGCACTGTAGTGCCAAACAGTGCTTTTAGGCATTCCATGTTTTTTTTCTGTCTGTTTTAGTCACATGATACACACAGGAGTTAGTATGTGATGACATAACCATTGTTTTGGATGACTTTTGATGATCTAATAATTTTCTCTGCAACTGTATAGTGTCACTCATGCATTAATGTAATATGTGATATAATGTAATATGATTTGGCCAAGCTACGTACCTGGTACAGCATGATGAATCAAAACATCCTCCAATGCATTTTCACATTTCATCTCTTCGGCATCTGGATGGCATCAAGTATAATGTAGGATTTCACAATTCAGGCACAATTAGACCTGGATAAAACACAAGTTTAACATTAATTCATGCATCCACAGTGCTGAAGAAAAGCACATATTTTTTTGTCCTACAGTGTTCCCCGTTGCACAGATGTCTACATTATTGATTGCACATCAGGTTTCACCCTGTAACACATTTGAGCAAGAACCACATGCATTTGTCAGACCAGTCAAGATGAGTTGCTCATGACTGTTGCAGAGTATGACTCTTTAAGGTGCACACCGGCATTTGTCAGTTTAGGAAAACCTACCAGCCTGAACTTAGGAGAAGTCCATGAACACAACATTGCGCTCACAAGTACAAGTCAGTCCATAACACCTCAATAGACCCAAAGAGGCCTGGCCAAGCGAATAACGGAGTGAGAAAGCACTGTGCAGCAATACTAATCATTCCATATCTGTTTTTAAAAATTAATTTAGCAGCAACCATAATAGCTCAAATTGTAGGTCTAAGCAAGCACTTCAACATGCCATTAAGGAATAATAACCAAATATTTAATAAAAATATGAATTTATCATCATTGACAAAGTAACAGAGTGAAGAAAAATAGACAGCAGTCATTCAAGGTTTGGAAAAAAAAATGCCAAAAAGTGCTGTTCCTCAAGGAAAATGCAAATATTTAGCACACCACACTTTTCTTAATATATGAAGATACATTATATCCAAAAATGAAACTGATATTGTTTTTATTTTAGTTTCAAAAGACATTAATTCATGGTAACGGAGTTAGAATCCAAAAAAGCAACAGAGTGAGGTGTTTGTTCAGTGTGATGCACCATAATAACAATTAAAGATTTTATTAAGATACTAATAAAACCATCAGTCTTTGGCGACATATGTTTCATTACTATATTTAATTCACATCTTTCTGCTGTTTTTTAATGATAAATAACATTCCAAATCATTATAGTATTTGATTATGCAATATAAGATTTGACACAGGCTAGGGCTACGTGATATTAGAAAAAACTGACATTGCGATTTTTCACAGCTGCTCTGGGGAAGGCTGACAGAAGTGAACCACCACTGAACATTCATACACGAGGAGGGTGAAGTGTCTTGCCCAAGGACACAACAGCACATGACTAGGATAGAGCGGGATTTGAACCACCAACCCTTTGGTTATAGGACAACCCACTCGGTTCTGCCAAAAACTGCTCCCCCTTTCCTAAATCAGCCATGAAGAGCACAATGTGCACCAAATTCACCCTGTCACAACTTTTTCTCCTTTCTGACTGTAGGGTATGAAATTAATTGTGAATTATTCAACCTCTTAATACCATCATAGCTGTGTAGCAATTAAATAATGAATAATATTGTAAGATATTGCAGTTATGTTTTTTTTAATCTGGTTAATATTAAAGAATGTGCAAACTGTAAGGTATATAAAACTTTCTAAAGTTACATCTTAGATCAGTGTTTCCCAACCAGAGTGCCGTGAGAAATCATCAGGTGTGCTGTGGAAGATTATCTAATTTCGCCTGACTGGTACTGTAAGAAAGTGGCAATGATACAGACATGTACAACTGCACGCGCCAGCGATTCACTCTACAACAACAGTTTCCCTTTGCAAAATGAAAACGAAGGTGAACCACCCCAATGCTGTGTGCTCTGTTGATAAACCCACCCACACTAGTGTTGCGCAGACCCGTGGATCGGGTTGGGGAGGGGGGCATATGCCTCTGTTCTATGAATCTTCAATTCCTTCAAGAATATCAGTTTTGTGTTCAACTAAACAGGTCCAGGTTTCACACTGAGGAAGTAAACTGAGACCAGATTTGCATTATATTTCAATAAATATACTTTTTGTGACATTTTTGTTTGGTGGTGTGCCTTGTGATTTTTCTAATGTAAAACATGTGCCGTGGCTCAAAAAGGTTGGGAAACACTGTCTTAGATACACAACACAAAAAATATATAACAATATAAACAGATACTGCTGAAAATTACATCACCCGCAGCTGGGAATGTTGTTTTTGGCAGGGAGCAGAATTGGGCACCAGATATTGCTGAAAACTGCATCCCCCATTACAATAAGCTTGCGAAGCTACAGCAGTGAAATGACTTCAGCAGCTCACATTTGGAGCTATTCTGGTGTGGCAGGGTGAATTTGGTGCACTTTGCCCTCTTTACGGCTGATTTAGGAAGGGGGAGCTGTTTTCGGCAGCTGCTGTGTTGTTGTGCTGAATTCTACTCCCTGCTGAAAACTGCATCACGCAGCAGCTGCCGAAAACAGCTCCCCTTCCTAAGTCAGCCATGAAGAGGACCAAGTGCACCAAATTCACCCTGTCACACCAGAATAGCTCCAAATGTGAGCTGCTAAAGTCATTTCACTCCTTTGGTTTTGCAGTCTTATTCTGATAGGAGATGCAGTTTTCAGCAGTATCTGGTGCCAAATTCTGCTCCCTGCCGAAAACTGCATCCCTAGCCACAAGGGATGTAGTTTTCGGCAGTATCTGTTTATATTGTTACATATTTTGTATGTTGTGTATCTAAGATTTATCTTGAAAAGGTTTTATATACCTTACAGTTTGTACATTCTTTAATATTAAACAAATAAAAATCATAACTGCAATATCTTACAATATTATTCAGGGGTTTTTCTGAAGCGGAGAACAGGGGCACTGCGCTGGCTCATACTTTCGGCTAGCGCCCCCTTACCAAAATTCCCAACATGCAATCTTTCCAAAAACAATCTTTTCCTGGCGAAACTACCACAGTAACAACACATAACAATGTGCCTGGTCATCAAAAACGACGTAATTATTCCAAAACTATCGTAAACATAGTAGGTAGACCGTCTGACTGTAACGTTGACTGTGTTATTTAAGATTGTTGTCCAGAATTTTTTCAAGTTTTAGTGCCAAAGTATGTTCCAGTCATCTGGATTTGTTAAAAGTGTGAAAAGGGTGAGCTGTGGATAGTGTGCGAACTGTTATGTTAGATTTACATTGGAGAAAAATACATAAGTAGAAAGAGTGTGAAAGAAAAGAGGAGTAACACTAGAGTTGATCATTTGTAAACAGAAGCTTGGCCAACACAATGTATCTGTCACATGACTTTTGTCTTCATTTACAACATTATTACACTTCTAACAGAAGAATAAGTTACTCTTCCATTGGTTGCTTTCAAAAATTGCAGGAGGGCCACTAGAGTTACAATATCCCTCTCAGATAGCCTCAGAATGTTCCATTTTTACCTCAGTTTTTCAAAAGGGAACCCCCCCCTTCCATACCATCCCCCCCACTTGGTCACTTTGCTCCCTCACCTACCTGTGCTCCCTCTTACTAATTTTTTCTAGAAAAACCCCTGTTATTAATTACTTGCTACACAGCTATGATAGTGTTAGAGGTTGAATAATTCCTAATTTCATACCCTACAGTCAGGGAGGAGAAAAAGTAGTGACAGGGTGAATTTGGTGCACATTGTCCTCTGCATGGCTGACTTAGAAGGGGAGCAGTTTTCAGCAGGGAACAGAATTCGGCACAACATGCGTGATGCAGTTTTCGGCAGGGAGTAGAATTCGGCAGTACACGCTCTACCTCCTAAGCCTTGAATGTAAAAGTAATTTCAGTACCTTTTTTGGCCACAGTCCTACATATGACTCCTTTAAAACCCTTTACCATACAGTCATAAATGGCGTGGGCCTCTTCTATCATTTCCAAACTTTTACATGTTTAAACTGAGGGGGCGTGGCGCCAGTAGGTAAACCCACCATTGTTGTGGAGTTTCTTTTCTAACAAAGGTCTAGGCTATAAAACAATAACAACTGTCCTATTATAGTTTTATATTGTGATAAACATCACGGCATTGCATTTGTTAGTTGTGTTTAAACTATTATCCTTGTTTCCAAAATGCCTCAGACATAGTTTCTACTTAAAGGGTTAATTTCTCTTAAGTTTTTTTCCTCCGCTCATGTTTGATGTGGCGTCTTAGTTTTCTAAAAAAGATGCAAATTTTCTAGAAAACAAATATCTGACTCAAATATAACAAAACAAGACCGTAGTGTGCTTACATGACGCAGGCTGAGAATCCTCTCCTGATTCCTCATGGCGCTCCGACTCCTGAGTGTTTCCTTTTACAAAACAGGTCTGGAAAACAACTAACTTTGAGGGAAAAAAACGTAAAGACACACTCTGACCGGAAGTGACGACATTCACAGAGGAGCTTCAAAATAAAACAACCTAGAAATGCTTTTGAATGGTATCAAAATACAAGACAAGAAATGTAACAGTAAACATAGAAGAAAAAAATTTCAAGATAAAAATAGGTTTTCTCCACAAGGAAAATTTTATTGGCGCTCTTATTTCGAGGACATAGACTCAACTCTTTCATTTCAAAATTCAAGGATGTGGATAACTCCTGTGTTTTTTTGTGGACATGCTGATGAAACTTTAAACCATTTGTTTTTTGAATGTAACATCACAAAGCAATTTTAGTCTAACCTGTGTTCTCATGTCTTCACCCAAGTTAACATGTCATACTGTTTTTCCCTGAAAGATGTTATATGTTATTATGAAAATAAGGACAAATGTCTCCAATATTTAGTTAATTTTTTTAAATTTTATTTTATTGGGTAAATATTTTATTCATAAACAAAAATTTTCAGCCTCCAAACCAACGTTTCCTCATTTTTTAATTGAATTTAATTCACTTCACAAATCATTAACCCTTGTTGATAATAATAATAAAAATAAATAAATAAAAAAAAGACATCCCTTGATAGTTATGATAAGTTATTTAATGTTTCCTCTGACATTTGATGAAATTTTAGGTGAGAAATTATGTATGTATGTATGTATGTATGTATTATTTATTTTTTGTATATGAATTATTGAAAATGTATTTCATGCATTATATTGATTTTATGATTGTATTTTGTTTTTATATCTGTATTCTCTTGTATTGTATGTATTGTGTTATATGTTAAATGTTTGACAAAGTTTGTAAATTGATATTTAAATAAAGTTAAAAAACAAAAAAAACAAAAAACAACCTAGAAATAAACTAGTGATGGGCATCGATCCGATATCAAATAAATACATAGCCAGTATCGCCAATATGATACTGATACTTTTTAATAATGAAGATGGATGCATTGTAATATTGCTAAATCTGAATGAATTTGCATGACCTTTACCCTTTCATGCACAGTGGTCACGACAGTGGACAGTTATTGTACATCTGGGCCCCTATTCCTAAAGATTCTGAGAATCCTCTCACAGAGCTCCTAACTTCACCTAAAAATTCCTAGCAAGGAGTCTTAGCTTAGGAGTGATTCCAGAACACTCTCAGAGAACTCTGAGCAAGGAATGGACAGAAATTCCTATCTTAGTGAGGAGTTTTGTTTTTTTTTAATTTGCTTTATTCAAATATTCAATATACAAAAAGAATATAACTTTCTAATCGAGACCAGAACTCACTTGAATGTACACAGTAATAAAATAAATGTGTTATTTTTTCTGATTCATTGTTACAGAAAGTGCACTTATTCTCAACATTTAAAAACTTAGAGAGATATGAGTTTGTTACATATATATTGTGCAAAATTTTAATATGTATTTCTTTGAATTTATTGTTAATACAAAATCTATATGGTAACAGCCATGCCTTCTGCCAATTGATGTCAAAAAATAAATAATTCCAGAAAGCTTTCCCTCTTGGAGTAATTCTCCTCTTAGCACAGAATATGTTACGTATATGCTTATTGTTGCATTTGGCATCCCTCACATCAATACCATTTATCATCAAAAGAGGTTCAACCCTCAAACCTTCTTGAAATTGCAGGTGACTTTTCATTAAATGGATTAGTCCATTAGGGACAGCCTTCATCACTGAATTGAATTCTTTGCTTGTTACAGGAAATGCTTTAGTATGAAGAAATCTGTCGTAACTGAGCAATTGTCCATTGGCATCAAAGAGATCACATACATATATGATACCTTTATCAACCCAGTTTTTCTTGAAAATAGATTTCCTCCCAATAGTGACGTCTCCATTATTCCATATGATGGTTTTGTGTGGGGAGAAGTTGTGTGTATAACATAATTTCCAGGAAAGGAGGGCCTGTTGATAAAATTTGGAGAGTTTGACTGGTAATTTGGCAATATTGTAGTTACATGTAATAAGAAAATGAAGACCACCCAGGTTTTTAAATATATTGTTTGGAATAAAGTGCCAGATTGAGTCTGGTGTTTTAAGACATTCTTTAATCCATTTTACTTTAAATGTATTATTCATGTAAGTAGCTGGGATAGGCTCCAGCGACCCCCTTGACCCTAGTGAGGATAAAGTGGGTTCAGAAAATGAATGAATATATTTTTGAGTTATTTGAGTATGTCCATTATATATAACTTTATTAGCTGTTTCTGTACGTCTTAGTCAGACATTATACTTTTCAGTTATTTTTCAGACTACAGTTTTTCATCCTGTTTGTAACCATGTAAGCCTGCATATATGATTAATAGAAAAATAAAAACCTTTGTGTTAATATTTGCAACCTGTTTTACTCGATAAACTTCCAAAAGAGATCATTGACCATGATTGTGGATTTCATTGAAATAAATAGTATATTTTTGTGTATTTTTGGGTCCAATATGTTATTAAAGTAAGATCAAGTCTGAAAAGAATTATCAGATCATATCGGTGAAATAATGCTGAGAAAGATATACCAAACATGGGTATGGTTAAAAAAAAGGATAGTGCTACATAAAGGTAAAATCAGTTTTGGAAGACAGCCAAAACAGGCTGAGACCCCTAAGGGTTAAACACTATCTTCCACTACGAACCACTAGATCAGTGAGGTACAATCCAAGCAATGACATGTTTGTTCAGGGTTTGTGATTTGGATTCTGTGATGTGCTGTGTCAGCTGGGATTCTGTTGTATTTTTGTCGTTTTACTTTTTTCGTCTGTGTATGGGTGTGTGTTCTTTGTCTCTCTCTCCCTACAGATAGTGGTTGAGTGAGGATGAGCTGCAGGTGTGGTGCTGGACTGCTGTTGCTGATTGGTTCCTCGGCGATGAGCGGGGAAATCTAAAGCAGGACCACCCTACCTCCTCGGAGACTCCTGTCTTCCCATCCTCTTCATTTGTAAACAGCCATCTGTCATTTTTACTGGAGAGCTTAGAATAATCAGACGCAAAAGGAGGGAATCTTTTTCCGTAAGTTTTCTCCTGTTTTTTTGTTAGGGTAGGTAAGATGGATGTACTTTGGTTTCCTTGGTTTGTGTTTGTAGGTCAGCGTAGTGAGCTTGGAGTATGATTCTGTTTGTTACTTTGATTCCCGACCTGATTTAATTACGTCCACCAGGAGGGATTATTGTGATCACTTTGCTTTGTGTGTTTGCGTGTTTGTTTGTTAGCAAAATAACTCAAAAAGTTATGGAAGGATTTTCATGAAATTTTCAGGAAATGTTGATACTGGCACAAGGAACAAATGATTAAATTTTGGTGGTGATCGGGGGGGGGGGGGGGGGGGGGGGGGGGCAGATCTGTCTTGGTGGAGGTCTGCGCTCTCCGAGTGCTTTTCTTGTTTTTTTAATGTAAATAAATCCCTCAAATTGCAGTTGTGCGATTGCTGGTCATTTAATTTTTTTTTAGCTTGCTCCTGTTTAAGGGACATGGAGGGAGGGCAGTCTCACACCATGTTGTGTCTCGGCAACCCCTGGACCGAGCGTAACTGCTCTATAAAACGAACTGAACCTCCATTTGGGTTCTTTTACAAAGACACAAGAAAAAAAATCAAGTTTGTGCAGTTTATTGCAGTTACAGTTTGAGGCAGAGGGGTCATTTTGGGTTTTGTGGGAGGTTCTGGTCTGGGGTCTGGTCCTGGTCTCCCTCACAGGTCCATCGCTGACGTCTCCGATGTCGTTTACACCCACATCTAGAAATATCAAGACAGAATCACTGACACCGTGTGGATGAGGAAGAGTGATTTCAGGAAGTGATTTTGTAAATGTGGATCTTCAGGAGACAGGAAGTGGATTTGTACCGACCTCTGGATCTACTGGTTCTGATGGAAAACGACCACTGATGGATGAACGGCTCCGTCAGACAGACCTCCTCCTTCACAGACAATCTGCATCGCTGTCTTTCCTGCAACCCAGTCAAAATAAGACCCAGGTTATCCACTGTGACACCCACTGCCACACAATAACACAAACGTCCAACTGTCGTGGACATTCCTGATCAGATGCAGAAAAATGTGTAGAGACCAACATGTGGACTTCCATGTAGAGACAATGTCTTTCTACCATTGATGATCCAGACCAGTGTCCATGGTGTCTCTTCATATTTTCTCATCCTGCTGCTGAAAACAAACTAAGAAAAACAAGACAGTTTTTAGATGAAATCACATTGCACTTGAGCTTTGACAATAATATTAAATCCAACTGAACATTGCAAAAAAAGGTGTCGAAAAAAAAGATGAAAACACAAAATCTGAGGAAAAAGGGACTCAAAATAAGTGAAATTATCTGTCCATGCAGCAAGATAATTTCACTTGATAAGATTTCTTGAATTAAGATTGTTAAATCTAGAAATAGGCATGTCTACGGATGTATTTAGAAGGCTTAAGAAGCATAAAATACTGGATTTAAGATGAGATTACTTCAAATGTAACTTTCTACTGTCTCAAAATAAATGAAATATACTAAATATAAGCTGAGTGAGCAGGCTCTAAGAATTTAAGCCTTAAAATAAGAGGAACAAGTAGAAAAAAATGTGTTAAAATAAGCATTTGATTCAGCTGAAAATGAGCACTTCAACCTGGAATCCAACCCAGCTCTACTGTACTGGAGTCCAGCGCCTTACCTACTGAGCTGAGCAGCTCTGGTTAAGAACCAAATAATTTGCAGTGAACACATGACCTGGACCCCGGTGAGGGCCGGACCCCATGGGCAAAGGCCCGACCACCAGGTGCTCGCCCACGGGCCCCAACCGCAGGCCTGGCTCCAGGACGGAGCCCCGGTAAGCCTCTGGGCCGGGTCCACATTCCCTTGTTGTTTCTTGTCATGAAGGGTCTTCTGAACCGTTCTTGGTCTGGCCCTTCACCTGCGACCGATCTGCCATGGAAGACCCTACCAGGGGCAACAGGACCCCCACAACACAGCTCCTAGGGTCATTAAGGCTCTCAAACTCCTCCACCACGGTAAGGGGATGGTTCAAGGAGGAGCTAACTGTTTTTTTTAATCATTTCAAGTATTTTTAACTTTTGTTTTTTCTTTTTAAAATTTTTCAAAAAAATAGTTGTAAAATTTTTTTATTTTTATTTTTTTATAGGAGGTGGAGGGCAGAAAGTGGCACGTCTGTCTTTTTTTCCTTAAATTTTTTGTAACTTTTTTGTTTGTTTTATTATGTTTTGGTTTGTATTTTGTGCTGTTTTCTTTGTTGTCCCTTTTTTTTTTTTTTTTTTACCCGCCACCCCCCCCCCCTCTTCGGAGAACAACTTTATTTTTAATTGGAGCAGTTTTTGTTTTATTTTTATTTTCTAATTTTTTTTTTGTTTTTTTTAAGTTTTGTTTTTTTGTAATTTTTTTTTTTTTTTTACTTTTTTTAATAATTCCTTTTCTTTTCCCCGCCACCACCCCCTCTCTTCGGAGGGCAACTTTATTTTTAATTACAGCAGTTTGTTTTTTATTTTTATTTTCTAAAAAATTTTGTAACATCTTTTATTTTTTTGTTTTTTTGTAATTTAAAAAAAAAAAAAAAATTTCTTTTTTTAACTTTTACCCACCACCACCCCCCCTCTTCGGAGGACAACTTTATTTTAATTATAGCAGTTTGTTTTTATTTTTTATTTCTAAATTTTGTTGTAGGTTTTTTTGTTTGTTTGTTTATTTATTTATTTATTTTTAACTTTTTTTGCTTTTCTTTTACCTGCCACCACCACCCCTCTTTGGAGGACAACTTTATTTTTAATTACAGCGGTTTGTTTCTATTTTTATATTCTAATTTTATTATAATTTTTTTTTTTTTTTTTTAACATTTTTTTGTTTTTTTGTTGCTGTTTCTTGTTTTGTAAAATTTTTCTTTTTTTACTTTTAAAAAAAAATTTCTTTTCTTTTCCCCGCCACCACCACCCCTCTTCGGAGGACAACTTTATTTTTAATTACAGCAGTTTTTTTTTTTATTTCTATTTTCAAAATTTTTTTTCTTACGTTTTGTTATTTTTGGGCTTTTTTTTGTATTTTTACTTTTTTGTGTAAAATTTTTCTTTTTTTACTTTTTTTTGTTAAAAATTCATTTTCTTTTACCTGCTACGCCCCCCCCCCCCCCCCCACCCTTTTGGAGGACAACTTTATTTTTAATTACAGCAGTTTGTTTTAATTTTTATTTTCTAAAATTTTTGTAACTTTTTTAGTTTTTTTTTAAATTTTTTTTAAATTTTTTTTTTTACTTGTTTTTTTTTATTCCTTTTCTTTTATCCTTTTATCCTTTTTACCTCTTTATTTTCAAAAAAAAAATGTTTAAGCTTTGTTTTTCTTTTTTCCAATATTTGTTTTTTTGTGTAAAATTTTTCTTTTTTTTTACTTTTTTTTTTTTAAATTCCTTTTCTTTTACCCCCAACCCCTCCCCTCCAGTTTGTTTTGTATTTTTATTTTCTAAATTTTTTTTAGTTTTTTATGTTTTTGGTTTATTTTGTTGTTGTTGTTTTTTTTAAACTTTTTTTTTTTCCTTTTCTTTTACCAGCCACCCCCCCCCCCCCCCCCCCCCCCCGCCTTTGGAGGACAACTTTATTTTTAATTACAGCTGTTTGTTTTTTATTTTTTATTTTCTAAATTTTTGTTTTGTTTAGTTTTTTAGTTTTTTATATTCTTGTTTTTTTGTGTAAAATTTTTCTTGCTTTTACTTTTTTTAAAATTCCTTTTCTTTTTTTACTTGTACCTGCCACCACCCCCCCACTTTGGAGGACAACTTTATTTTTAATTACAGCAGTTTGTGTTACAGCAGTTTTTCTAAGTTTTGTTTGTTTTTGTATTTTTTAATATTTTTGTTTTTTGTGTAAAGTTTTTCTTTTTTTTTTTTTTTTTTAACTTTTAAAAAAAAAATCCTTTTCTTTTACCCGCCACCACCCCCCCTCTTCGGAGGACAACTTTATTTTCAATTACAGCAGTTTGTTTTTTATTTTTATAAAAAAATTTTTTTTGAAGTTTTATTTTTATTTTTATTTTATTTTTTTTATGTTTTTTTTTTCTATTTTTTTTTTAGTTTTTATTTATTTATTTACTTTTTCTGTTTTTATCATCTTTTTTTTTCCTTTTTTTTTCTTTTTTTGTTTTTAATTTTTTTGTTGTTATTTATTGTTTGTTTTTGGATTTTTTTTGGAAGTTTTTTTTTATTATTTTTTGTTTTTTATTTATTTTTTTGTTTTTTATTATTTTTTTGTTTTTTTTTTATTTATTTTTTTATTTTTTTATTATTTTTCGTTTGTTTTTTAGTTGTTTTTCTTTTTTGTTTTTCAAATTTTTTTTTTTTTTTTTAACTTTTTCTTTTTTTCAAATTCCTTTTCTTTTCCCCACCACCATCCCCCCTCTTCGGAGGACAACTTTGTTTTCAATTACAGCAATTTGTTTTTTATTTTTATGAATTTTTTTTTTTTAAGTTTTATTTTTATTTGTTTTTTTTTATTTTTATGTTGTTTTTTATTTTATTGTTTGTTTTTATTTATTTATTTATTTTGTTTTTTGTGTTATTTTGTCTGTTTTTTCGGGTTTTTTTGCTTTAAATTTTTTTGTTTTTATTTATTGTTTGTTTTTGGATTTTTTTTGTAGTTTTTTTAAATTTATTTTTTGTTTTTTTTATTTATTTATTTATTTTATATTATTTTTTGTTTGTTTTTTAGTTTTTTTTTCTTTTTTGTTTTTTTTGTTTTTAATTTTTTTCTTTTTTCTTTTTTTAACTTTTTCTTTTTTTCAAATTCCTTTTCTTTTCCCCGCCACCACCCCCCTCTTTGGAGGACAACTTTATTTGTAATTACAGCAGTTTGTTTTTTATTTTTATAATTTTTTTTTTTAAGTTTTATTTTTATTTTTATTTTTTTTATGTTTTTTGTTTTTTCATTTTTTAAAATTTTTTTTAGTTTTTTTTCTTTAAATTTTTTTGTTTTTAATTTTTTTGTTGTTATTTATTGTTTGTTTTTGGATTTTTTAAAGTTTTTTTTAATAAATTTTTGTTTTTTTTATTTATTTTTTATTTTTTTATTTATTTTTTTATTTTTTATTATTTTTCGTTTGTTTTTTTCTTTTTTTTTTTTTTTACTTTTTCTTTTTTTCAAATTCCTTTTCTTTTCCCCGCCACCACCCCCCCTCTTCGGAGGACAATTTTATTTTCAGTTACAGCAGTTTGTTTTTTATTTTTATAAATTTTTTTTTTTTTTTTGAAGTTTTATTTTTGAAGTTTTATTTGAAGTTCTTTTTGGTTTTTTATTTATTTATTTCTTTTTTTTTTATTATTTTTTGTTTGTTTGTTTGTTTTTTTTTCTTTTTTTTTTTAAACTTTTTCTTTTTTTCAAATTCCTTTTCTTTTCCCCGCCACCACCCCCCCTCTTTGGAGGACAACTTTATTTGTAATTACAGCAGTTTGTTTTTTATTTTTATAATTTTTTTTTAAAGTTTTATTTTTATTTATTTTTTTGGTTTTTTTTTGTTGTTTTGTTTTTTTTTATGTTTTTTGTTTTTTCATTTTTAAAAATTTTTTTTTAGTTTTTTTTATTTAAATTTTTGTTTGTTTTTATTATCTTTTTTTAAAATTTTTTTGTTTTTAATTTTTTTGTTGTTATTTATTGTTTGTTTTTGGATTTTTTTGAAGTTTTTTTTTTATCATTTTTTGTTTTTTATTATTTTTATTATTTTTTGTTTTTTTATTTATTTTTTTATTTTTTATTATTTTTCGTTTATTTTTTAGTTGTTTTTCTTTTTTTTTTTTTTTTTTAAATTTTTGAGTTTTGTTTTTTTTTTTAACTTTTTCTTTTTTTCAAATTCCTTTTCTTTTCCCCGCCACCACCCCCCCTCTTCGGAGGACAACTTTATTGTCAATTACAACAGTTTGTTTTTTATTTTTATAATTTTTTTTTTTTTTTGAAGTTTTATTTTTATTTATTTATTTTTTTTTAATTTTTTTTTTTTTTAGTTTTTATTTATTTTTTTTTGTTTTTAATTATCTGTTTTTTTTGTTTCTTTTGCTTTAAATTTTTTTGTTTTTATTTATTGTTTGTTTGGTGATTTTTTGTAGTTTTTTTAAATTATTTTTTGTTTTTTTTATTTATTTTTTTATGTTTAACTTTTTTGTTTATTTTATTTTTTTTTTAATTTCTTTTTTTTTTTTTTTTTTTTTATTTCTTTTTTTTTAAATTTTTTTTTTTGTAATTTTTTTTTCCCTTTTCTGTTATCAGCCACAACCCCACCTCTTGCTCTGATATGGCCCCTGACTGGCCAAGAAGGCAGTCCCCTGCCCTCTGCTGGAGGAGGAGGGCAGGGGGGATCATCTTGGGCCTGAATGGTCATGGGCTACCAGAGAGCCGGAGGCGGCAGGAAGGGGGCTGCCGCCTCTGGCTCTGACGTGGCCCATGACCAGTCTCGGCCAAGAACGCAGTCACCTGCCCTCTGCCGGAGGAGGACGGGGGGGGCGGCCATCTTGGGCCTGAATGGTCATGGGCTACTAGAGAGCCAGAGGCGGCAGGAAGGGGGCCGCCGCCTCTGGCTCTGACGTGGCCTATGACCAGTCTGAACCAAGAACACAGTCACCTGCCCTCTGCCGGAGGAGGGCAGGGGGCTGCACATCTGGCCTGAATGGCCATGGGCTACTAGAGAGCTGGGGGCGGCGGGAAGGGGGCCGCCGCCTCTGGCTCTGACGTGGCCCATGACCAGTCTCGGCCAAGAACGCAGTCACCTGCCCTCTGTCGGAGGAGGACAGGGGGCTGCATGTGTGGCCTGAATGGTCATGGGCTACTAGAGAGCCGGAGGCGGCGGGAAGGGGGCCGCCGCCTCTGGCTCTGATGTGGCCCATGACCAGTCTCGGCCAAGAACGCAGTCACCTGCCCTCTGGCAGAGGAGGAGGGCAGGGGGCTGCATCCAGGTGGCCCCTCACTGCCGCATTGTCTCTGGGAAAACAAAGTCTACCACAGAGATGGGGGTGAGGCGGCGCCGCCCTCCCTGCGGGGGGAGAAGGGCCGCCTTAACTCCAGCATTGGGGTCCAGGCAGCCACATCGTTTCCCCTGGGAGACGGGGGTCTTAATAAGGCAGGTGCGCGCTCCCTCTGGGGGGACAGGGGCCGCCTTCCCCCCAGCGATGGGGGGAAGAAAGCTGCGCCTTACCTCCGGGGGGACGGGGGCAATCTTCCCCCCATCGATGGGGGGAAGGAAGCTGCACCCTCCCTCTGTGGGGACGGGGGCCGCCTTCCTCCCAGTGATGGGGGGAAGGAAGCTGGACCTTACCTCCAGGGGGATGGGGGCCACCTTCCCGTCAGTGATGGGGGGAAAAGGGTTGCGTCCTACCTCTGGGGGGACGGGGGCCGCCTTCCCTCCAGCAATGGGGGGCAGGCAGACACACCGTCTCCTTGGTGCGTCCCGTCCAACAGGGGGAGGGACCAGCTGCACCCCAGTGGTCCGCGTCAGGCGGCGATGTTCTCTGGCCAGGATGTCCGTGGCCCAGTGCACGAGGTGGGGTTGTGGCAGTACCCCGTTGGTCATCTTTGGCTGTAAAGTAAGAAAATAAAGTTAGCATGGAGGGAGAAAAGATTTTCAATTTTCAATTCAAGGTAGGCCTAGATAAAGCTAGTGTGTATTCAATAAGTCCTGAAGTTTTAAGTGGAGGTTTAAGCAGTATCTGCTTAATTAGAGTGACCTCAGTGAATAATCTGAAAAGGTTTACAAGAGTTTTCCTCACTTTTAATCCTATTTTAATTATTTAGATTAACTGAATAGTTTCAATTCATTTTTTCTTCAATATCATTTAATTTTATCTAAAACTTACCAGATTATTGCATAAATCTCAAATTTTCATCAGTTTTACTCCTCTTTTTAGTATTATTTAGATGAACTGACTAGGTTTTTAATCAGTTTCTGTTCAATATCAGTTTTAGGGTTATCTAAAACTTGCCAGATTATTTAATAAATGTCACTTGTTCATCAGTTTTAGTCACTTTTTGATTATTATTCAGGTGAAATTAGTGGTGTTGGATGAATTTTGCTTAGTGTTATGTAAAACTAATTAATTCTTCCAAATATAACTCAGTTTATCTACAATATTTTTTTTATTTCTATTAAATAACCTGACATGGTTTGTATCAGTTTTTCATCTTTTAGTCCTACTTTATAGGTGGGATGGGAGATGTTCTCCTGAAGTATTTTTACTATATTGCTTGAAATCCCCTTCACACCCCGATTACAAACAATTAATTAAATGCTATAACACAAAAATTAAAATAAAAACCAAAAACTAAACTTTCATACATTTCCTGAAGGAAATGTAACCCGTGTCCTTGCCTCTTGCCGGATTGGTGGACTTGTGGCTAGGTGCAAAAGTAAGAACTAGCTTCCGTTCACTTCATATATAAATCTGCGTGTCAGTATTTGTGGACTGACGTCACCACAGACTTTCTGTAGACCTGTATTCAGATGAGAAGCCCCTCCCACAGTCTGTGTCAGTCCTGCTAAAGCAGTGTTTAAATAGGCTCCTTTGACTGAATAGCTCCATGTGTATGTGATCCCAGGTGAGCTCATTCATTTCACATAGAGAATTTCTGTGAAGTTTTTGAGCTTTATTTTTTTATATTTACTTTAACTGTAATCATTAGTTATTATTTCAATTTATTTAATTTTCATTTTAGTGTAGCTGTATTTTTTCTGCTTTTCTTTTTGTGGAATCTTAATTCCCTGTGTACTTGCATGTAATGCAAGGCACAGACAATAAAGCTAATTAAGGCTCCACAAAAAAAAAAAAAGCTGAAAGAATACAGCTAAACCAAAACTAAAATAAATTAAATGAAATTAAAAATAATAAATAAAATAAAAATAAATATTATAATAATATATAATATTATATGTCCCACTGGGACGAGACCTCGGGGAAGACCCAGGACACGCTGGAGAGACTACATCTCTCGGCTGGCCTGGGAACGCCTCGGGGTCCCCCGGAAGAGCTGGAGGAGGTGTCTGGGGAGAGGGAAGTCTGGGCATCCCTGCTTAGACTGTTACCCCCGCAACTCGGCCCCAGATAAAGCGGAAGATAATGGATGGATAGATAAATATTAAAAAACATACATATTAATGAAGCTCAAAAACTTCCCATAAATTCTCTCTATGAAATGAATGAGCTCTCCTGGGATCACATACACATGGAGCTATTTAATTAAAGGAGTCTATTTAAACCCTGCTTTAACAGGACTGACAGACTGTGGGAGGGGCTTCTCATCTGAATACAGGTCTACAGAAAGTCTGTGGTGACGTCAGTCCACAAACACTGACACACACATTCACATGTGAAGTGAATGGGAACTATTTCTTGTTTTAACATCGCACAAGTCCACCAATCCGGCAAGAGGCAAGCACACAGGTTCCATTTCCTTCAGGAAATGTATGAAAGTCTAGTTCTCTTTATTGTCTGCAGCTGTGCCACACAGACGGCATTTGCCGTTACCATGACAACGAGAACTGCATACACTGAAGACAGACAAAACAATGCTCATTTGTGACTTTGAAATGAAACAGCTCCCGAACAGCTGCTAATTACGTAAAACCGTAAATGATAGGTGAAAACTAACATGATAGTGAGTTGCAGACAGACCTGGGGAACACACAGACGTATTTTTTTTGCCCATACTGTGAGAAATGACCCAGTTCTGTCAGTGTAAAAACAGTCAACTCACCAGGAGCAACACTAATATGAACAGGAGCCGAGGAGGCATTTACCCTAAACTACTGCCTGCCGTTTCACTTTAGAAAGAGCTAGGTCTCCAAACATGGGTTCATATGAACCCCAGGAACCGTGGCTACATTTCTGGAAAAGACCATTTGATATCTTATGTATGGTTTGGCCCGGAGGGCGAGTTTTTCAAAAAAATGTTCAGGTGCAGTTGTTTGAAAAAGTCAGAAGTCATAAACAGAATTCTAATCAACATGGCGGACAACGGTCCCCTGTGCCTTGCATTACATGCTAGCACATGGGGAATTAGTCACCTGTGGAACGGACAGGACTGAAGAAACACCATCCAATAATTTTTTAGCGCCGGGACCGGAGCCGAGCCCCAACCGGGACCGGAGCCGGGCCGGCGCACGAGCCGGGCCGCGTTGCAGCACGAGCCGGACCGGAGCCGGAGCGCGAGCCTGAACCGGAGCCGGGCGAATTGTTGGGCTTGAATTTTCCAAATGCAGCTGCTCCAACTGTTTTACTAACATCTCCTACCCCACCTTTTAATGTTATTTAGATGAAATGACAACATTTATGGTCTTACCATGTCCATATTGGAGAGAAGTGTGATTTGCCTGCTGATCTGCTTCTGAACTATGATGAAAAGGGAACGTTAAAAATCTTCCAGCATATTTATGCTCAGTCCTGTAACCATGGAAACAGTAGAATTCCAATGTCATATTTAAGAAATGCTCAGCCTGACTCGGCTCTGGGCTAGACTTGTGTAGAGCAGTGCGCATGCGCAGCCTTCTGGCATTAGGTTCCGGTAGTGGTGGAAGTACCTGGGTCCAACCAGGACATGTGACACATGTTTACTTCTACCACTTAATACCAGTGTTGGGCAGTAGCGTCGCTACTTGTAACGAAGCTAGTAACTTAGTACAATTTTCAGTAGCTTGGCGGTAATGTCACTATTTCCTGAATCAAGTAACGTTTCAGTAACTTAACTCTTTTATTGATCAAGTAGCGGTAATGACCACAGACGCTATTTTTATATGGTTTAACACAGTGGAGAAGCAGTTTGTAGACTAGAAAATGTAATTATATAATCCACAACACAAGCACTCCAGATAGTTCAGAACGGGTCACGCACACTGTTTTTTTTTGTTTTGTTTTGTTTTGTTTTGTTTTTTTGCCACACACACTGTCTGCACAGGGTTCACTGTAAACCAGAGCTTCCGCCCGGAGTGGGCGTGTCTTACTGGAATGTCGTCGTGCACATTCTTGGAAGCGCCGTGCCCGCGCTTGTGGACCGCAGAGCAGACTGTGGGCAGTGATGGAGCTTTTCCCACTTCCTGTTCTCTGACATCCTGCCCGTGAATGGACAGCGGATAGGGTATGGAGCGGACCAGGAGCATCATGCGGGGCTGAGTGTTCATGGCAGAGTTGGAGATGAGACCCGCACCGGTACCTGGTCTCACCTGGAACACCTGGTCTCACCTTGAACACCTGGTCTCACCTGGTCTCACCTGGAACACCTGGTCTCACCTGGAGCACCTGTCAGATGACGGCGTCCACTTTACTGCAGAGGGAACCGGTGTTGTGCAGAACATCCCATGGCTGTTGGCTGAGGTATGTGGACGGTGATCAGCACAAAGGCTCTTTTCAGAGCCGCCAAACCCACAGTACAGAGCATTACAGCCGGATTCCCTCTGAAAAATAACTGAGATTTTTGCTAAATAAACTCAACCACTGAGACAATATTTTTTCCAAATAAAAACAGGAAATGTGCAATTAACTTACAACTATGACAATAAAGTTACTTTTTTTTTTTTTTTAGAACAACAAATACATTTTGGTACCACAGATGAACATGTGACCAGTATCAGTGGGTCAGTGAGCCCGTTTCCATTAAAGCCCAAACTGTCCAAACTGGTCCAAAACACAAACATGTCCCATGTGTCTTTTCCAGTCCAGTCCTTGTCCAGTGTCCAAACCTAAACTCTTTGTCCAGTCTAGTGACTGATCACCATGGCAGTTCATTGGTTTGGTGGACGTCTGTAAAATGAGTCCAAGGTGCTCCAAACATCAAACATTAGTCCCACCTGATACATGTTCTAACCTGAAGAACAAAAAAACATCCAGGACTGATCCCATGACCCCCTGAAAGACTTCACCCCCCCCAGTTTGACAAACACTGCACTAAAGGAACCAGTTTGTCAGTGGTGCAGTGGTCCCTGACGAAGTGGGTATACTCTCAATTTTTGCTTTATTTATTTATTTTTTTATGTAGTCCAGAAAAACACATGATTTAGAAGCAGTGACATGTCAGACTACTCTATTTAGTTTACCCAAAAATCCATCAGTAGTATTTCCTCACTATTGTAAAAGGATCCTGACTTAATCAGGAGCAGTTTGTAGGTTTTACTGATCCCACAAACAGCTGCATGAATGTAAATGTATTCAACATGAGGCAAACATAGGGTTACAGTTGTTTTTGAACATTTGTTTAAATAAAATTCTTAAATCTGAAGTTGACAATGCATCCTTGTTCAAGTTCCACCTTAAATAAATCCTTCTCTTCCACACATCAAAGCCGATCAGATAAACTCAAAAGTGCACTGTCCACAATGTCCATGATGTGTGTGACGCAGGACGTAGAGCCCCACCCCTGGGTGAAACACCAGTCCCTATTTTTGCTGCACTGAAACATAGATCCCTGTTTATGCTGTTAGTGACGAGACTTAATTGTAGGTCTGCGCCTTTTTCCCCACCTAATTTAAACTGCAGAATTCTGTCTAAGTGGTGATCAAGAAAGAACATCTTCAGAGACAATGATGAGCCGAACCAGTCTGTCTTCAGAGCCATACATGTGTTTATTTGCAAAAGCAAGGAAAAACACATGGAGACACACCCGGGAATGGTCTGAAGAGTAGCTGAAAATCCCCTATCATTTATACCTTGTTTCGGGGCTTGGGGCGTGATTTTCCCCGGGTCGCTCCTCCCAAAATCCCCTTTTTCCAGCATTCTAGAAAATTTGGGGTACTTTTCCACTGGCAGAAACCACCCCTCGGTTCCTATTACCCCCGGAAGCTTCCCTTTTAAAACCATCTTTGGTCAGGCCCATCTGTGCCATTTACCCTACTTGCTGCCTACACACTAAAGGTCACTTTTTGGTCATCTCACCAGTTGTTTTGGTTTTTCTTATCAGTTGTTTTGGTTCTTCTTTTACTGAAGTGGCGCAGCTGTGCCGAATGTTTCACTAGATGGTCTGGGCATACTGCCCAGAAATTATTAAGCCAGCACCATCCTGGTCTACCATAGCCAACATGGTTTGCAGGGTCAGCAGCCGGGTCAAGGAACTTCATACCACAACCAGCAGAGAATCCTCTTTTCACAATTGTTTACAAAAGCTTGCGCCTGCAGAATCATCAGCAGGGCCTTTTTCCATGAAAAGACACATGCAGGGCCTTCTTCAAACAGTATCTCTTTTACATTATTTACCTTATTTTATTCTCTACATTAGGTGGGAGTTAGCTGATGTTTTCTCTAGCTAGGAAATGTTCCCTGTGGTTCAGTCCACCTCTGTCCTCTGTTTGAACTGGACTGAGAGAAGCTGCTGTTGTGTCTGTGCATGTGTTCAGATTAAAGACAAGGTGCTACTGTCTTTATCTGACTGGGTAACTGACTGGATGCCCATTAACTCCTATTGTGTGTGTGTGTGTGTGTGTGCAGACAGCCAGCCTCATCATGAACATACGATTGTTTTTTTTCTAAAAAAAAAAAAAAAAAAAGCCAGATTCAGGTAAGAGTGTAAGATCAACTTGTGTAACCTCATTTTCCACAGCAACCAAATAATCTATTACAATGATGTTGTAAGTTGGATAAATGTACCAGTTTGTATCTCTAATTAGATATAAAACACATTGTTTGGTTATTTGCCTTTTGGTTAAGGCACAAAGAGAGAGAGGGGAGCAGAGAGACACTTAACATATACACTGGTCTACAGTTTTTTTTTTAGAAAGTATCTGCCTCAGATTAAATGTGCTAAATGTTACATATTTTAATCAGATTAATTGGAAAACAAATGACAAAATTGCTGGTTTGCTGATGGTTTGATGATATATGATAAAGTGTTATTCCACATATATATTAGTTTATGTACATTTATACAACAGATTTATAAATGTTCCACTGATAGAACCTGTAAACTGAATGTATTGTCATGTGCAGACAGTGTTTGGAAGTAGATCTGGTTAGTTTGAGACTGATATTCCTCTGGAGTTAAACCCATTCTCTTGTAGATGTATATGTTGAGGAGCTGCTGTATCAAAATGGAGGATTGTCTTCCACCAGAATTTAGGGTTAGGGTATATTTCTTTTGATTCCAGTCCAGTCCTCTTTTACTGTGGCTCAGCATTTAAATAACTTTAATCAGATTTGATGGTTTAGTTACAGAGTTTCTCATACGGAAAAAATGTTATGCTTTTCTTTCACAAATGTGGGAACGATGGTCCGAAATTGCATTAAAATGTACAAAACAGTGAAATTTCTCTTGCCTGGCCAGCCAGCACTCTGGGTGCTCAGCACCCCTAAACCTCTGATCCTAGAATCGCCCCTGGATTATTAACTAGATAAAACAAAATACAGAATTTGGGCAAAGTTTTCAGTAAAACAGAAAAAAAACCCACAGTGTAGGTCATTTCTCTCCTCTCTCCATCTCTTAACATAATATACAGTAGGTGAACTGAATCTGCTTGACATCTTATTTACCTCAGAAATCTCCTACCTTAGTTTTTAGTCTGATTCTTTCACTGAAGAAATTGTGCCTTCTCTTCTCTACAGACGTCTGAGAGGTGTTGGTATCAATTGCAAATGATTTCTCCTTATCTGTTCTGTGAAAGCTTTTCCATTGAGATTTGACCATTAATTTCACATTGCAGTATCAATAGAAAATTCCCCCATCATGTAATGATGTACTTAAATTAAATTAAATTAAATGTAACCCTTTAGGTGCCTGAGTTTTTTCCCCCAAAAATGATACATTTTGATCTCAAGATTTCAAAATTTTACTCACTAAACCACGCCTTTCAAACTTGACTTTGTTTTTCCCTTTGAATAGATACATGCCCTGAAATAGTGTTTGGATTGAAGTGGCACATGCCCTCCATTTATTGGTTGGAGGTGTTAACAAGATTTGGCACTCTATGGAGTTATGAACTATTTCATTCAGTTATGTTGCTTGTCGCAATTATTGTGCTTGAAGAGTTTATGTAATTCAGCAAATGTATGTATTTCCATGATAGTTCTAGTCAGTAACATATGGTCCAACTTTTGTCTCCAGATTTTGATTTTCTATTGAGTTCCAGAACTATTTTAACAAATGTGAAAGCAGGTTCATTTCTATCCTTTAAATCACTTCAGTTTTGTAACATATTTCGACCTGATACAGCAGCTCTTTCCTTCTTTGTTTGAAGTGCAGGGTTACTTTCTTTGGTTGTTTCTTTCCTTTCAGTAGATACTGCTGTTATTTTGCTTACTTCTCCATGGTCTTTCTGAGAGATCACCTGAACAATGAATACCTCACTGAACCAAGCAAGTTACCCATCATATACTGTAACCATCTGGTATCCAGGATTTTATGCCCAGTGATAACATTAATAATGTTATTTATGGATGTCTCAACCAAAACCTTTTTGCAAAATTAGCATTTTCTTTCATAACCCTACCTGTCAACTCAAGAGTCAGCATTTGCATCACATATTGTTTCATTAATGTGGTTCTTCCATTTACTTGGAGCCTTTTCTCTCAAGGGACACTAGTTTTTTCCTCTGATTTTTGTCAGAGTTCAGTGTGCAAAGGCATTGCAATACTGCTCATTTTTCAAACCAAGACAAATATTATACTAACTTTCTGTGGGATATAATTTTTCCATCTGCAGTGTGGTGGCAAAAGTATTAATTTCAATCAGAATACCACTGGTCAGTAATTTTAAATCAAGATTTGATTTTACTCCAGACCCTGCATTTAAGTCAGTGCCTATTTTCTTTGCTCTGGAATAGAAATAAGTGTTCATCATGAGGCACTGATAGATTTAACTATTTGTGCTCAATGTCCACAGTTCATTGGGTTCAGTTTTTTCAATGGAGCTGACAACATTTTGGTTCATAATTGGAGCCTGGGAGGAACAAACTGAAAACATCTATTCCTGTGTTGTTCAGTCTAGGTTTGCTATAGTTACCTCCGCCAAGGAGGTTATGTTTTTGCCAGGGTTTGTTTGTTTGTTTGTCAACATAACTCAAAAAGTTATGGACAGATTTGGATGAAATTTTCAGGGTTTGTTGGAAATGGGATAAGGAAGAAATGATTAAATTTTGGTGGTGATCGGGGGTGGGGGGGCCCACGGGGGGGCCCACTGATCAGCCTTGGTGGAGGTCTGCGCTCTCCGAGTGCTTCTAGTTGTCTTATGTTTTATGAATTGCCACCATGCGTGAGTAGACATGACAGGGAATCTAGGCTCTAGCCATTGGCGGCTAACACTGTTTTAGATAGCAAACAAGACTTGACTTCTTTTATCACATATGCAAGTGAATTTGCATTGTTATTTGATCCTACATCACTGACACTGTCTAGTTTTGACCTAACTAGCTAAAATAGCCAACAACTTTCTTTCCAAATGGAATATTTTCATTGTACATTTCTCACCAAGATATGACTTAAAGTGTTCATTAGCTTTAGTCCATGAATAATAAAAACAATTTCACACGAGCAACTCTTTAAAATTTGAAGAGTAAAAATGTGAGCCTAGCTACATATTTGGTACAATTCTTAAAGTACATAGGTGGCTTTCCGTCCATTTCAATTTAGTTTTGGTTGAAAACCTCTAACAGGAAATGACGACACCCTACCGTGGGATCATAGCTAACAGGGCAGTTGATCAGAAATCGTTAAATTATTTATTTCAAACATGTTTTGTATTTTAGATTTTCAGTCTGCTGGGTGAAATATTTACAAAACACAAAATATTCATGTCTGTAATTAGTAAAGCATGTATATTTGTAGATTAATTTGTAAGTACACTCTCTAAATCCAACATTTGAGTGGTTAAAAAAAAAAAAAAGACAACCAATTCAGACTGGGGAAGCTGTAGTTTATTCTTGAAACATAAAAACATTTAACTCAACTCAATGATTTCTTTTACCCACATAATTCATTGGAAAACTTAAATATCTCATTCAGTCACAATCTGAAAATAAAACAAATCCAAATATTTCTTGCTTGTGTTGGCAGATCAGTAAAAGTGTGTTTTTTGAAAGCACTGCAGTGAAAACCTCTGACCTTGGAGAAGATAGAAGTCCACCACACTGAAAACACTACTGATGTACTTGGTACTAAGGCAGAGTGTATCAATGGAACACATACTGAATGCTGAAATACACTCTGCTTACAAACACAAAACCTATAACTTTTAGGAGATATTTAACAAAAAAAAAAAAAAAAAAAAAAAGCACTTGCTATCAGAGGATTATCCTCCATACAGAGTTTGACAAGCAAGCAAATGAAAACTTTGTAATGTAATGGTACACTACTACTTCCTTCCACACATTCCTAGTATGTTGCTGCTGCAAAGTGTGAAAACAAACAGATTCTTCTTCTGTGCCGGCCTACAGGGCTTGTTGCGGTACACTCAGAAGGCTCTGAAAAGTTGGTTTGGCATGTATCCCAGGTGGAGGAATGAAGTTTGGGCTTCCCTTTCGAGATTCGCGAGCTCCTGGACTGTTGGCGCCAGCACATCCACATGACCCTTATAGTTCCCACCTGGCAAAGAGCAACAGGTTTGCACACTTAATATTTTATCACTTATCTCATGATGATTAAGTATTCCGATTGCACAGCTTTTAGTAATCGATACTTTTCCTTCAGGTTTATTGACAGGTACCTCCTAAAGCCCGGCGCTGACCGTAGGTGACCTTTCCATCAAACTCATCGACAGGCACTTTGATGTCCGGCTCACACTGGGTGATGGTGCATTTTAGATGCTCCTCGATATCTGACAGGAGCTTTAATCAGAGGAAAAAGAAAACAAACGGGATGTGAGCATGGAGAGACGTCTTCTTATACGAACAAAGGAGAGTGCATTTGAGCTGTCGGCGCCGCCTTAATTAGGTGAACCCACATGTACTGGATTATACACCTGACACAATCTCAAACCCAGGAGTCCTGTTACTGCCAAGAAGACAAATGAAGGCGCTGCTTACCAAATCACTTTAAACCCCCCCCGTTGAATCAGAGGAGGTGTCATATTTCAAACAGCGAATTTAACGTGCCACCGTAACTTCATTAAACCAGCGTTCGTTCACCTCTTTCTCGTTGTACCAGATGGTGCAGCCTCCGTCCTCCTTCAACCTGGTGTTGTAGCAACCTCTGCCTCTGCTCTGGCAAACATGGTACCACACCTGCACATGTAGGCACACTTACTTAGAAACATTTTCATAACACTAGCTTTGTATTTGAGCATAAGTGCATTTCAATTATTCATCACCTTCTCTTTTTCCATAGCAACCAAGGAGATGGCCAGTCCCATTCTGCAAGTTCAAAGTGCATGAAATGATTATTAATGCACTGGTATTAAGAATATATGTATATAATCATCACAGATCATCAAATATGTAAGCCTAACCTCTCTGCTCTTCCAACTCTGCCAATACGATGAACATAGTTCTGCTTCTCATCAGGCAAGGTTACATTAATCACTGGGGAATGCGAGATAAAAGTTGTGAGAACTGACTCCAGAACACAGATGTGAATATAGGGTACTGCAAAATTGCCATTAATAATGAAGACAGGTATTGATTACCGTAAGGAACTCCATGAATATCAATTCCTCTGGCAGCTACATCTGTGCAGATCAACAGCCGCACTTCTTTCCTCTGATAAAACAATGAAAACATAAATGTAGAGCGGCTAGCTATACTGTCAGACAGCATCGTAAAGCTGAAGGTTGTGTACCTTAAAGCGCTCCAAGTTGTTTTTTCGCTCATTGGGTTTACGGTCACCATGGAGACAAACACAGGAAAACTGGTGGCCTTTACTGTCTGGACCTGAAGGAAACAGACAAATATAAAGACAGGATAGTAAGTGCTTTATGTGGATTGGGGACTATATTTTTCTGTATATTCAGTCTTTATATGCAACATTTTTGTCAAAAAAAACTGTACTAAGCACCAGAAAGTCTAATAAATCCCTTTATATGTGCGCAGTTTAACATTTTAGTCATATGTTTGGTAAAAATCAGCTTATGTGTCCTACCGCCTCCTTGCTGCATGAAGTATTGTTCCATATTGTCGCAGTCTATCTTGGTGCGGCAGAAGATTATAGCCTGGTCCATCTTGTGTTCTTTAATGGCCCTCACGGCATACTCGCCCTTCAGCACTTTGATGGCCTCTGACCACATTT